>NW_022639635.1:442112-446509 GCF_010583005.1 Odontomachus brunneus | reverse complement strand
CATAACAACTGCGAGTCCAAAATGGCTGAAACTTCGGTGAGTAACTGTCAACAGATGAACAACGAAATTCACTAGCTTTTATTTACAAGTGCTGCTATCTTCACGTTGAGGTCGGAAACTTTTCAGACCACCCTCGTATATCGTATTGAAATATGAATAATATATTTCAAAGGTAATATATTATTTTGTAATATGACAAATATCTTTCTTGTTAATATTATTCACAAGAGGAACTTTCTTTCTTCGGGTCACTGATTTTGCCGAACTTTTGTAGAAATATAATATTGTTATGAAAGTATCAAATGATATTTGGAGACTATGTAACTCTCAACCGTTTACAAGAAATTGCGGTTTGAAATTTAATAAGCTCCCTTAGTTCCATTGTAGTAGAACATGGTTCGAGCAGCGGCGTAGCGCAGCGGACTAGGCGCCGCGCTATAAATCTGCACGTTAGGTGTTCCGAGCTGGTTTGAGCCCAATTCAGTTTAATTTTCTTTTTATACAGTTTTTTATTAGTATGAATAAAAATGTGTAATATATAAAATAATACGCAGAGAAATCTTTTATACAATCGAATATTTTTATTACAATAATGACTGTGATATATTACAGTAATATTACTGTGATGAGTTTTCGCGGACATTATAAATTACTGTGATATCTCAGTAATATTACAGTAATATTTCTGCTACATTTCATTGTAATATTGCAATGGAAATGTGATATTACTGTGATATTACTGTAATATTACGTGTTATTTGGGATTTTTTTGCGCACTTTGTTAATTAGTGATATGTGAAGAAAATCATGCAATTAACAACCCTGCAAAAGAGAATGTACTTTGAAATACAAATGTTATTTCAGTCGAAGCATAGAATTTTATCTTTGGCTCGTGCAATAAATCAGAAGCACGTGCTGTCTAGTAGTGGTATTGAGTTATAACACTTATTCCCGATTATGTTTGAGAATAATATTTCTTGCGTCATTCCTTTTACAGGCGAATACATTTTTCGGAAAATACGATTTATAATGCAGTACATTTTCCGAATGCCAAATCCACTTGCCGGCATATTTTGAAATAATAACATATAATCTTGAATAAAAAAATACAAACTCGGTGTCTCCAATTTATAAAGCGTTTTACGACTTATCTTTCGTTGAATTATAATGCAATTTTAAAAGACCCACCAGAAAAAAAGAGGAATAACTTTTATTACTCATAGATAGATACGATATAATTTCGATAGATAAAAATTAAAAAGATAAAAATTGTCGAGAGATTGAGAGATTAATATCTCGTAGGGACTAAAAAGCGAATAAAACATGTAGGTCCAATCGGCAAACTCGAGATTGAATTCCAACGTAAAATTGCTTGGCAGGTAGGACGAAAGGAAATCATAATATACTTCGCAGACAGCACAAAATATTCTGAGAATATTTTAACAAGATGACTTCCATATAGTCTGAGAATATTTGGAAAGAATATTCTTACATGGTTTCAAGAATGTTCTGAATATTATTGGAATATTATTTGTTAAGTTCTCAGAATATTCTATTAAAACAGCACAGAATATTCAAAGAATATTCTAACAAAATAATTTCTGCATTCAGAAAATATTCGGCAAAAATATTTTTGTATGGTTTTAAGAATGTTATAAATATTATTAGAATATTATTTGGTAAATTCTCATAATATTCTAATAACATTTTAATAAACCTTCAAATCACCGAACATTGCAGTAAAGTTATAGATAGGTTATGACTTTATATATTTTAATGAGCATCCCAGGTATAACACAAAATCGTTTTAATGTTAAGATGATATTATTTTGATATCAATGTCATGAAATTATCATGAAAATGGTACTGTTTGACGTCAACAACGGAGTAGGGCAATGAGGAAGGGTCGACGAAGTGACGCGGAGAAAAAAAGGCGGGTGACAGCAGAAGAGAGTGAGAAGGACGGAGAAGAATCGGCCGCGCCAAGCCGCGTGCGCGGTTACGTAGACGTAATTGCCGTATCACACTAGCGACTCGCGACTGCGGTTGCGGCTGCGATTATGGATGCGTTCCGAATCGCGCATGAAGTGCATAGACTGCATCGAAAATCGTTCCAATTTTATCAATGTGCGCATAGGCTCGTATTAGATGCGCATAAAATTCCCCAGATTTACATCGAACCCCTATTACTCCAACGCATTGAGTGCTTCTAGTAGCGAGTAGAAGCAGTTAATGCGGTTGATACGATCCGTTCAAATTATGCGGTAAAATAAGAAATTGGAAATGTCCGAAGAGTCGTCCAAGGCACAAGAACCTCTGTTTGAGTTTCCAATCCTAATGGAAGAATCAAATGAACTCGTTATGCTGTTTCTAAACGCCGAAGATGTTGAAAAAGCAAGAAACGGTAAAAATTAATATGTATTTATATTATTTTGGGCCAAAATTTGTAGGTTATTTTGATACAAAATACAATTTTTTTTACAGATGAACAATTTTTATTAAGCTTGCTTAAGAAGCAATCTGACATGCGTTCTACCGACTTAAGAAGCAAAGATGTTGAAATTGCAAGTCCTCTTTCTGGTAGGTAAAAATTTTCAATAAATAAAGATGAAATATTGATTCTCTGTGTGACTTTAACTAGTAATATTTATGAACACTTGTACAAAAAAGATAAATAATATAAAAGAATATGTAACAAACGTTGTTACATATGTACTAATATGGTTTATATTAATAATCTCTACGTATTATATCTAGATACATAAAATAAATTTATTTGGCCTGATGCAGCAGTTTTCCTGCTAATTGAACTATAGAGAAAAGGAAGAAGACTTTAGTTCAGAAAAAAGGAGTAATAAAACATGGGAAGAAATCGCTACATCAATGAAAGAAACAAAATCTGAATATAATGTAACAGGACTGCAGTGCTCAGTCAAAATGGTTGGATTGAAAAGGACGTATAAAAATATTAAAGATCAAAATAATAAGAGTGGTAACTCAAAGAGGTCGTGGGTATTTTTTTTCGGTGAATTTTCTTCATTGTGATTTTCTTATATTATAATTATATAGTTACAATTTCTTGTGTTTTTTATAAAGACAATGGATTCTCTGTTTGGAGATAAGGCTTCCATAAAAGCACCAGCTATTGCGACCAGTGACGGTCCAATGCCACCAACACAAGGCTCATCGTCTCCGACTTCATCATCATTGAAGCATGCATCTCTGTTGAGTTTGATAAGCAATTTAAAGAAAATGGCCGTTTAATATTCGATTATCGCAACTATTCATGTTACAATTTATAATGTTTGCTGTAGACTCTGTAAAGAAGAGGCGACTTGAAGATATTATAGAAAGTTTCATAACAGACACGAAAGAAAAACAACAAGAACGAGAGAAGGAAAAAAAAGAGCGAGAGATAAACTGAGAAAGAAGATACAATAAAAGAAAAGAAGAAAGTAAAAGAAGACATGACGAAAACATGAAAATACAAGAATCTGTAGTTGCAATATTGCAAAAATTGGCCGACAAGAAATAATTACAGAAAAGATATAAGATAAGAGATTTGTGATACTATGGTTACAAAATTATTAGTTTTACTTGAATCGAAGCAAAGAGTATAAATATATTATTTTACCAAAGAGTATTAAAATAAATGTTATTAAGCAATAATACCCAGGGACAAATGAATCTAGATTTAATGTCGAATCGACGTCGATTCAATGTAATTTCGGTCATTTCGCCGTCGATTCAACATCAAATCTGAATACATTTCTCCTTGGGTGTATAAATATATACATACATACATACATACATACATACATACATACATACATACATACATACATACATTCATACATACATACATACATACATACATACAGGGTGCGGCGCCAAAATCCGGACAAAATTCAATTTGAAATTCTCGCCGTTCTATATCACTGGTAGATGTCGCAATTAGCGTTCAAATTGCTTGACGCATGTACTAAACCATCGTAATCTCGAAACAGTCGCAATGTTAAAACCAAGTACGGAGTATAACCGAAGAGCCGCGATTATCGAAAGTGTTTGCGCTGGGCGCTCCTCTTATAGAAATATCATACTAAAAATCATTGATAATTACTTATTTTCAGTATTAAAAATACTGGATAATAAGTAATTATCAATGATTCTTAGTATGATATTTCTATAAGGCTCGGCGACAGAAATCATTCGGTTCTTCGGGTACCCGAGATCGACTGTGTATGATGTCATCGCAAAGTACAATGAGTCGGAGAAGAATTTCCGGCGAATGTTCATGGCTAGGTGTTGTATCCAGTGAGGGTGATGTCATGCCACCGCATTTCTTTAACAAAGGGCAAATGTCACAAAAGAAGTTTATTTGCGTGTTCTGACAAATT
>NW_022639635.1:441384-442102 GCF_010583005.1 Odontomachus brunneus | reverse complement strand
TGTCATCGCAAAGTACAATGAGTCGGAGAAGAATTTCCGGCGAATGTTCATGGCTAGGTGTTGTATCCAGTGAGGGTGATGTCATGCCACCGCATTTCTTTAACAAAGGGCAAATGTCACAAAAGAAGTTTATTTGCGTGTTCTGACAAATTTAGTGAAGCCGTGAATGGAAACTGTGTCGTCTGGAAAGCCGTATGTTTTCCAGCAGGACGGTGCGCCCGCCCACACAAGTCATTTGGTGCAAAATTGGTTGTCGGACAACGTTGACATGTTTTGGTCGAAAGAATTCTGGCCTTCCAACAGCCCAGATTTGAATCGTTTGGACTTCTATGTATGGAGCGTAGTTGAAAGTGTCACGAACAAGTCCAGACATCCAAACGTCGCATCATTGAGAGCCGCTATTGAAGCGGCATTCCCGATATGGACCGTGACACATTAAAGCGCTCCTGCGCACGCTTCAGACCGAGAATAGAGGTGGTCATTCAAGCAAGCGGGGGATATATTGTGTAAATATGTTCTTTATGGCCTTACAAACAATATGGTTAAAAAAATTTTGTAAACCTTTTCGTTTTTGCAATAAAAAATATGTTTGAAAAAAATGTATAATTTGTCCGGATTTTGGTGCCGCACCCTGTACATACATACATACATACATACATATACATACATATACATACATACATATATACATACATATATATATATATATATATATATA
>NW_022639635.1:441155-441340 GCF_010583005.1 Odontomachus brunneus | reverse complement strand
ACAATGTGGTTAAAAAAATTTTGTAAACCTTTTCGTTTTTGCAATAAAAAATATGTTTGAAAAAAATGTATAATTTGTCCGGATTTTGGTGCCGCACCCTGTACATACATACATACATACATACATATACATACATATACATACATACATATATACATACATATATATATATATATATATATATA
>NW_022639635.1:440480-440709 GCF_010583005.1 Odontomachus brunneus | reverse complement strand
ATATATATATATATATATATATATATATATATATTGGGTGTACAACTTAATTAGGTCCGTTTTTTTTGCTTGAAAAATGCATTTATTTGAATGATAAAATGAATTAATACATTATTGAAAGTATTGTCCATCGCTAGCCACTACTTTTTCCCATCTTTCTGGCAATTTATGGATTCCGTCGCGGAAGAAGCGTTCATCTTTTGAAGCCAAGAATGAATCGAGCCAATTT
>NW_022639635.1:439601-440174 GCF_010583005.1 Odontomachus brunneus | reverse complement strand
ATGGTGAAAGATTATGGACTCGTGTCTGGTCGCATATTCTGGACGTTTCTCGGCTATAGCTCGCTTTAAACGGATCAATTGTCGCCTGTAGAAGGCTCCCGTGATTGACCAGGTTTTAGCAGGTTTGACCAGGTTTTAGAAGCTCATAGTGGATCACACCCTTCTGATCCCACCAAATACAGAGCATTACCTTGGCATCATGGATATTCGGCTTCGGCGTTGATGTTCCCGGTTGGCCGGGCTTTACATACGATTTTTTGCGTTTCGGGTTGTCGTAGTGAATCCATTTTTCGTCCCCGGTAATGATTCGATGCAGAAAAGACTTCTTTTTGTACCGTTCAAGCAACATTTCGGACATGCAAAATCGTCGTTCGATATCTCTCGGTTTCAATTCGTATGGGACCCAATTTCCTTGCTTTTGGATGTATCCCGCGGCTTTGAGTCGTTTCGAAATAGCTTGTTGAGTAACTTCCAATGTTCTTGCGAGCTCTTTTTGCGTTTGACACGAATCTTGATCGAGTAATGTTTCTAATTCTTCATCTTCAAACTTTTTCGGTTGACCCGAACGCTCTT
>NW_022639635.1:435307-435549 GCF_010583005.1 Odontomachus brunneus | reverse complement strand
ATTGAATCGAGGAACCATACTATTATTATATATCGATGGATTTGGCATGAAATGCTTTTTAATTTTTGTCCTTACAAAAACTTAAAAATTTGCAAAGGTGACGAAGGGGAGAGGGAGGGGGGGGGGGGGAAATATTGCATTTTTTAAAATTTGAATAGACCGATGGAAAGGGCATAAGATACTGTAAAACTTTTGTCTGAAATATTTTTTCATATACCTCATATTTTAGGAAATATTAAATA
>NW_022639635.1:434711-434866 GCF_010583005.1 Odontomachus brunneus | reverse complement strand
GACAATAAAATGAACTTTTCAATCAAATATAATTTTATTATTTAACTTTTCGTTATAGTCGGAATTTAGTAACAAACTTAACATTTATTTAGTAACAAACTTAATATGTACATAATTTTTATTTAATTAGTATATCTTGTCTAGGCTAAATATTT
>NW_022639635.1:431190-434701 GCF_010583005.1 Odontomachus brunneus | reverse complement strand
TCTACGGTGAAAAATACGAAACTTATGTTTGAAACATTTTTTCCGAAAATGTGTCCACCGACCTTCAAATGACATTGAAATTTTATCAGCTACCAGACCTCTTATAAACTTCCTAGCCGCAGTACAATAGTCACCTTCGTATGATTTGACTTTTTAACATACTCCAAATACTGAAATAAGTACTTCTACTTAAGTATATTACTTTCAATTTTTCGTGTACTCCAATCACACTCAAAAATTTTTAAAAGTAGACTGAGTAAGGTTGGAATCGGGATAATAAAATGAACTTTTTAATCAAATATAATTTTATTTTTTAACTTTTTACTATAGTCGAAATTTACTAACAAACTTAACATTTATTTAGTAATAAACTTAATATGTACATAATTTTTATTCAATTAGTAAATCTTGTCTAGGCTAAATGTTCAATGTAAGCTTCATTATGTAAAAGGCAAGTATCAATTTTTATTTGGAAGGAGTCGGCAGCTCGACGAATTTCGTTTGCATCTAAAGATCGAACAGCTTCTGTCATTCGAAGCATCATGTTTTCTCTCGTAATTGGGCGTTCACGATAAACTATATCTTTTAGTCTTCTCCACAAATAATAATCCAAAACAGTCAGATCAGGCGATTATGGTGGATAATTAAAGAGACCGTATTTGCCTATCCATTTATTTGGAAACGTTCTATTTAGTTGCGCTCGAGCATTTCTCTATGTATGGGTCGGGCACCCATCTTGCTGGAAAAACATGTCTAAGCGCAACTGCAGAGGAACATCCTTTAGCAAAATAGGAAAATTTGTCCGCAAAAAAGCTAAATATGAAACACCACTGAGATTTTCGTAAAAAAATAAGACTCTACAATCTGATTATTTATTATGCCTCACCAAACATTAACTTTCCAAATGTGTTGCGTAACAACTTCTCTCAACCAGTAAGGATTATTATCAGACCAATAACAATTATACGTATTCACTTCTGCATTCCTTTAGCAAAATAGAAAAATTTGTCCGCAGAAAAGCTAAATATGAAGCACTACTGAGATTTTCGTCGAAATATAAACATCAAGAAAGCTGCCTGTGCTTGTGCATTTACGTCTGAGTTTGGCCGTGACGTGTGTGCGTGCTCATGTTTATATCTCGCACCTTTAATGTTCTCCAACAATCTAACAATAATCTCTAACGTAACAATATTCTCTAAATAGTGGATATCGAAGAGTATATCTAGCGACACATTGCCACTCTTTTCTTTCGGTAATCTCACTCAAATTTATAATATTGTTTGTTGTTGTACTGCATCTTCATCCAGCGTTAACCTAAAATGATTATAGACAGAGAGTAGCTTTTTGTAATTGGATAAGGGAAAAACCGCGTAATTTTCACCAAAACATTTTATTTTCCGCTGAGTGTACACTTAAAAACAATGCAGAAATGAATACGTATAATTGTCGTTATTGGTCTGATAATAATCCTTACTGGTTGAGAGAAGTTGATACGCAACACATTTGGAAAGTTAATGTTTGGTGGAGCATAATAAATAATCAGATTGTAGAGCCTTATTTTTTTTACGAAAATCTCAGTGGTGTTTCATATTTAGCTTTTCTGCGGACAGATTTTCCTATTTTGCTAGAGGATGTTCCTCTGCAGTTGCGCTTAGACATGTTTTTCCAGCAAGATGGGTGCCCGGCCCATACATAGAGAAATGTTCGAGCGCAACTAAATAGAACGTTTCCAAATAAATGGATAGGCAAATACGGTCTCTTTAATTATTCACCATGATCGCCTGATCTGACTAAAAGATATAGTTTATCGTGAACGCCCAATTACGAGAGAAAACATGATGCTTCGAATGACAGAAGCTGTTCGATCTTTAGATGCAAACGAAATTCGTCGAGCTGCCGACTCCTTCCAAATAAAAATTGATACTTGCCTTTTACATAATGAAGCTTACATTGAACATTTAGCCTAGACAAGATTTACTAATTGAATAAAAATTATGTACATATTAAGTTTATTACTAAATAAATGTTAAGTTTGTTAGTAAATTTCGACTATAGTAAAAAGTTAAAAAATAAAATTATATTTGATTAAAAAGTTCATTTTATTATCCCGATTCCAACCTTACTCAGTCTACTTTTAAAAATTTTTGAGTGTGATTGGAGTACACGAAAAATTGAAAGTAATATACTTAAGTAGAAGTACTTATTTCAGTATTTGGAGTATGTTAAAAAGTCAAATCATACGAAGGTGACTATTGTACTGCGGCTAGGAAGTTTATAAGAGGTCTGGTAGCTGATAAAATTTCAATGTCATTTGAAGGTCGGTGGACACATTTTCGGAAAAAATGTTTCAAACATAAGTTTCGTATTTTTCACCGTAGAATCTGAATCTGCAAAAAGAAATAGGATATTCCATTTAAAAAACTAAACTTCCGATCTAAACAACGCACTTCCGGTCAATATTGAAAGTTGAATATAGCACCATTTAATAAAGCGTGTTCGACTAAGTGAAAAAATGTTTTGAATTTTTAATAAAATGTTGATCCCTTTATTTTAAATGGGTAATCTGAAACACTCTCTGTGTGTGTGTGTATATATATATATATATATATATATATATATATATATGTGTGTGTGTGTGTGTGTGTGCGTTTATTTCATTAGATATAATTTTTCGCGAAAAAAATTCACTCTTTTTTCCTCTTTTTTCCTGAACTTTTCTTAAAATTTTACTTTATATTTTTTCACACACTACTTAATTCAAGTTAAATTGTACTTCGAAAATTTGGTTTACCATTGCTGAGATTCAAACCTGAGATTTCTGGTTCTTGAGTTGTTCACCTTATTTACTGCGCCACTGTCACTTTGACTGAGAGACGCTTTATATTGTATACATATGGTATATCTATGTACAGAAACAAATTATTTATTTAAAAGAAGATAATAGATCCTTTTCATTGTAAAAGTATGTTTAAGAAATGTGTAAAAAGTATATTTAAAAAGTATTTACTTGTTTAAAGTAAGTTAAAGTAAGTAAAATACAAATACAAATAAATTATTTTGTAAATTTAAATAAATTGTTTTCTGATAATAAAAGAAACTTTAGTTTTTCTGATAATAAAGAAACTTTAATTTGAAACACAAAATGATACTTGTAATATTAGGAAATAATTTATTTAGATTTATAAAATAATTTATTTGTACTTTATTTACTTTTAAAAGAAGCAAATATTTATTTAAACGTAGTTTTTATGAGACATAAGAAAATAATTTAATAGATTTATGAGACATAAGAAAATTAGGAATTATTTTTTTATGAAATATTTACAGTGTTTGTTTGTGTTACAGTATCATGCCTATATATCTATGCAACGTTCTTGCAATTTTTTTTACACTTTTTTAATCGCAGTAATTATACCATTTTAAAACATCTAACACAAAATTTATGTGTTTTGATGTTGTTGTTGCAATGTTTCTGCAATATTGATGTACTGTATGGGAACATTTAACAGTA
>NW_022639635.1:431055-431180 GCF_010583005.1 Odontomachus brunneus | reverse complement strand
ATAACCAAGGAATGATAAAAAATATCGTGAGAATATCGTCAAAATGATAAAAATGTCTAATGTCACAGATCGATGATGACATTTTAGGCGACTTAATGACGTTTTATGACGTCTCTAAACGTCAA
>NW_022639635.1:428156-431045 GCF_010583005.1 Odontomachus brunneus | reverse complement strand
TTTTCTTAAAATTTTACTTTATATTTTTTCACACACTACTTAATTCAAGTTAAATTGTACTTCGAAAATTTGGTTTACCATTGCTGAGATTCAAACCTGAGATTTCTGGTTCTTGAGTTGTTCACCTTATTTACTGCGCCACTGTCACTTTGACTGAGAGACGCTTTATATTGTATACATATGGTATATCTATGTACAGAAACAAATTATTTATTTAAAAGAAGATAATAGATCCTTTTCATTGTAAAAGTATGTTTAAGAAATGTGTAAAAAGTATATTTAAAAAGTATTTACTTGTTTAAAGTAAGTTAAAGTAAGTAAAATACAAATACAAATAAATTATTTTGTAAATTTAAATAAATTGTTTTCTGATAATAAAAGAAACTTTAGTTTTTCTGATAATAAAGAAACTTTAATTTGAAACACAAAATGATACTTGTAATATTAGGAAATAATTTATTTAGATTTATAAAATAATTTATTTGTACTTTATTTACTTTTAAAAGAAGCAAATATTTATTTAAACGTAGTTTTTATGAGACATAAGAAAATAATTTAATAGATTTATGAGACATAAGAAAATTAGGAATTATTTTTTTATGAAATATTTACAGTGTTTGTTTGTGTTACAGTATCATGCCTATATATCTATGCAACGTTCTTGCAATTTTTTTTACACTTTTTTAATCGCAGTAATTATACCATTTTAAAACATCTAACACAAAATTTATGTGTTTTGATGTTGTTGTTGCAATGTTTCTGCAATATTGATGTACTGTATGGGAACATTTAACAGTAATTTTATTATTAGTATTTATCAGAAATTAAGTACTGGCCAAAAAATTACTGAATTACTGGTAGTATACTTACTGGTAGTATACTTAATTACCCGGGAAAAAATAAAGTGATTGCATTAGATACATGTAGATCACATTAGAGCAATTTGGATCTGATAAGGTATACTGTTAGATATAAATACATCTTCAAAGATCTACTTTTTACTTGTACGAGAAATGTTATATTCACTAAGATTCTACCCTTATAGAAATATACTGGGAAAATACTGAAAAATTATTAGTGATTAAATATTACCAGTAATTCAGTAATTTTTTGGCCAGTACTTAATTTCTGGTGAATACTGATAATAAAATCACTGTTAAATATTGATAGTAATCAAATACTGAGAATTATTATGCGAAGGTGAAAAATGAGAAAATCATAATGTTTACAAAAATATACTTATATTTCTCTCATGTCTCATAAACTACTAGAAATCGAAGGTTGTCAACACATTCCAAACTTTCATGAATCCTCCTGCGATAATTTCGATTCCAAGCGGAATATTACACCACTGGTCACCCATTCATGTCCTGACCGCATTAAACTGTTGCGTAACCTGACGATCGGCGCGCACGCGGTGACTCTGATGACTCCAACGATGTTCTTACAATTCATGCTTATATAATGTATCCTTATATTGTTCACAGTATATTATAACATACCTAGCAAACACCAAATAATAGTTATATAATTTTTACTTGTTGTTTATTGGATAATTTGTTGATAGATATTGAAACAATGCAACATTCGATATGCGATGAATATTGATGTAATGTAGTGAACCAGTGATAATTACTTTTACATTTTTAACAAAATGTTATAATGATTAATCCAACAAAAAAAAATTAAAAAATCCAAGAAAATCCAAATTAAACAAATCGAATTACTAAATTTTGAGAGAAACCTTTAAAAAATATTATTTAAAACGATAGTGTTGTTTCATCAAATGACATGGTTTCCTTGAACGAAATAAAAGTTTTATTTTCATCATTTTAAAAATGATATTTCGTTTAAGAATATAATATTTTAATGAAATAAAAAAACAAACCACAAAATTAAACAAGTACGAATATTAAATCTAAAGAAAGTATTTTCTCTGAAATAACGATATAAGAAGTATAAAATATATGCAATAAGGCAAATTAATGATTGCCACTAACGAGTGCTATTTTATAAGTATATTATTGATGTAAAACGTTATTGAATTTGAAATACAAGTAACAAAAATAACTAATAAATAAATAAAATATATTATATTCGTAATATTTTGTTAAATATTACTGCAATATTGCTAAAGTAATATTGCAAATTAATGTTACTGCAAAGTCTCTGCAACATTGCACTGCAACACGCAATCTTGCAACGTTGTAGCAATGTTGCTGCAAGCTTCTGTGCTGTATAGGCATTGCTGAGATTCGAGCTTGAGACCTCTCCCAGGTAGCAGACACGTCAAAATGACATCCAAATCTAAGTAAGTTCAGGATAAAAAATAACCAAGGAATGATAAAAAATATCGTGAGAATATCGTCAAAATGATAAAAATGTCTAATGTCACAGATCGATGATGACATTTTAGGCGACTTAATGACGTTTTATGACGTCTCTAAACGTCAATAAGACATTATACAGAAACGTCATTAAGATGTCACAAAAAAGACGTTTTAAAGACGTCGTTATTTAGTCAGTTGACGTCATTCGACCAGTTATGACCAGTTTTTTACGTCATTTTGACGTGAGTCTGTTACTTGGGCTGATTCTTGTGTCGTTCACCTTACCTATTGCGTCACTGTCATTTTGATTGAGAGACGCTTTATATGGTATATCCATATACGAA
Organism: Odontomachus brunneus; assembly: GCF_010583005.1. Taxonomy (NCBI): domain Eukaryota; kingdom Metazoa; phylum Arthropoda; class Insecta; order Hymenoptera; family Formicidae; genus Odontomachus; species Odontomachus brunneus. The sequence goes on along the minus strand of NW_022639635.1, from coordinate 428,371 downwards.
AGCATATGATTTATTTAAGGGGGTCATCCCGTGTGACGACCGTTTTTTTTAAGGTTCTTTTGCATTTTTTTGCGGCGAAATAAAAAAATACAGAGCTTCCAAATTTTTACTATATATTTATTACATCTTAAACTATATGTGTAAATTTTTTTATTTAAAAATATGGCGTCGATGGCGAGTTACATCACTGGAATGGCACCCATGTAAAAAAAAAA
>NW_022639635.1:427271-427574 GCF_010583005.1 Odontomachus brunneus | reverse complement strand
TACCAGTAATTCAGTAATTTTTTGGCCAGTACTTAATTTCTGGTGAATACTGATAATAAAATCACTGTTAAATATTGATAGTAATCAAATACTGAGAATTATTATGCGAAGGTGAAAAATGAGAAAATCATAATGTTTACAAAAATATACTTATATTTCTCTCATGTCTCATAAACTACTAGAAATCGAAGGTTGTCAACACATTCCAAACTTTCATGAATCCTCCTGCGATAATTTCGATTCCAAGCGGAATATTACACCACTGGTCACCCATTCATGTCCTGACCGCATTAAACTGTTGCG
>NW_022639635.1:426859-427261 GCF_010583005.1 Odontomachus brunneus | reverse complement strand
ATAGAGTATCCCTTCCTCTTCTTCTTGCAAATTTCGTAAGGCCGACTGCTCCTCCCTGGCTGAAATTCTAACCTCTCTTGCCGCGTCGCTCATGCGCTGCTCGGAACGGCTGATCCGGGCTTCGTCGCGGCGCTCTACATAAGCGTGCGATCGTCCAATTGAACAGCCCATCGTATGCATTATCTTAATAATGCCTTGGAAGCCTTCATTAAAGATGACGACGGCCAAAAAAGTTGCAATCTGAACTATCTGAGCGCCTGAATGTAGATGTTTCGGAGCGAACGTCCAAATGAGTGAATTTAACGACTCATTGTTATTCTGCGTCTCTGCTCCTAAACATCGGGTCAAAAGATCGTCCTTAGATAAATCTTCATAGATAGATTTAACTACTGCTTGTACTTT
>NW_022639635.1:425916-426849 GCF_010583005.1 Odontomachus brunneus | reverse complement strand
AATCTTCATAGATAGGTTTAACTACTGCTTGTACTTCCTTGGATAATGGGGCCTTCTCGTGGTGGAATTGGTCGAGCGTGCTCTTAGCTTCAGCCTGCCGCCATTTACACCAGCTACCTTCGCCTGCTGGACAGTTCTGGTGCTGAGGATTTTCATCGGTAGAGCATTTGTGGTAGAATGTGGCCCAAACTTCTTTCTTCATTTCTTCTAATGAATCGGGATGGCGACGAATGGCTAAGCCATAAAATTTTGTCATTTCAATAATTAGCTTGTCCGTTAGCTTGCCCTGACCTTTGCCACCAATACCTTTATTATTCTTTTTAGCATTTCGGAGTCGTGTTCCCATCCGTTTCTCAACATGCCCAACACACTCTTTTTTAATAACAAGAGAGTCATTACCATAAGGCTCAGCTTGTAAAATCCTGCCGAGCGCTCAGCTGCGTGCTTAAAACACCTTACCTTCTCACTGCTGTAACTTTTCAATGACTTTGAATTTTGGAAAATTACTTTGCCAGTATATTTTATGCATGCTCTAGATTAGATTTATGCAAAAAAAAATCGATTTTTTGAAGCCGTCACACGGGATGACCCCCTTAAAAGAAGAGAATAGATTCTTTTAAAATATATGTTTTAAAAAGTATGTAGAAAGTATATTTAAAAAATATTTACATGTTTTAAAAGTAAGTAAAATAAATTATTTTATAAATTTAAATACATTTTTTTCTGATAATAAAAGAAACTTTAATTTGAAACATAAAAAAATACTTTTAATATTAGAAAATAATTTATTCAGATTTATAAAATGATTTACTTGTATTTTATTTACTTTTAAAACAAGTAAATATTTATTTAAACGGTTTTTACATTTAAAGACTAATTTTCTCCTTGTAAAGAAATCATTTGTTTATTCTTATATATATATATATATATATA
>NW_022639635.1:425026-425197 GCF_010583005.1 Odontomachus brunneus | reverse complement strand
ATATATATATATATATATATATATATATATATATATATATACATATACATATATATATATCCGTTACGACCGTGATAATTAGAAACATTGCACATTTCATTGGATAATGTAGGCATATAATTATATCGGCAAGCCCTGCATTATCGGTCCTACATTATCGGCCACTCGTGC
>NW_022639635.1:422203-425016 GCF_010583005.1 Odontomachus brunneus | reverse complement strand
ATATAATATTTTAAAAAAGTAATTAAAAATAAATATTTATAAATATTTATTTAATATTATAAATTAAATAATAATAATAATTATTATTATTATAATAATATTATAAATTAAATTTATTATAAATATTTATCTAATAACTTTCTAATATTGTATGCTGTCTGGGTTAATACTTTTAATCTTAACAGTACTTTGCGTAAGTATTTCATCACTTAGAAAAGTATTATATATTAGTATTTAAATATTGACAATGTTCTGCGTAAGTATTTTATCACTGGACGAAGTATTACATATCAATATTTAAGTATTGAAATCAAACATAAGGTAGGATTTGTAACATTAAATATTGAAATACTTGAGTACTAAAAGCTGTATTTGAATCACAGAATATTATTAAATACTATACTTTTAATACTGAAAATAAGTAATTAATCAATGATTCTTAGTATGATATTTCTATAAGGATAGTAGATTCTCCGGGAAAAAAATGAAGTGATTGCATTAGATATATGTAGATCCCATCAGAGCAAATTGGACCTGATAAGATTTACTGTTAGATATAAACAGATCTTCGAAGATCTACCTTTTTACTTGCATGAGAAATGTTATATCCACTAAGATCCTAGTAGATCATCAATGATCTATACAAATTATATGTATCATTTTATATAGATCATTGATAATCTACAAAGATCTTAGATATAACATTGTTGATAGTGGATATAACATTTTTTATGCAAGTAAAAAGGTAGGTCTTTGAAGATATATTTATATTTAACAGTAAATCTTATCAGATCCAATTTGCTCTAATGTGATCTACATATATTTAATGTGCAATCACTTCATTTTTTTCCGGGACACCATAAATACTTCATGCCAATTTAATATTGTGGCGCCATCTATTGGAAAAAGAGGAGCACTTCACTTTGTGGCCGACGATGTTTCTTAATGAGAAACTTAAGCATTTTGTACATTAAAATTAAAAATCTTCAATATTATGCATTTGAAGCAAACAGAAAGACACTTTCTTAAGTAATTGGATTCTGAAGAATCGATTAAACACACTTAAAGATCGATCGGATCAATCGTTATAGTTATATGACAAATCTGACTATGAGGAACTAAACGTGTCGCGTATAATTACACGGCCGGCCTCGCAGCCAATGCCGCACTTTGCGCGTGCACTTGGCGCGAGACACTACTGTGTCTCTTTGATGTATAGTCGTTATGGCTATACGACAAATCTGACTATGAGGAACTAAATGTGTCGCGTAGAATTACACGGCCGGCCTTGCAGCCCGTGCCGCGCTTTGCGCGTGCATTTGGCGCGAGACACTACCGTGTCTCTTTGATGTATATATATCAAGCATTTTACGTCAATGAGCCATTTTAATTTCTCAAAAACGGATCTTTTCTTTTCGATCAAAATTGGCTTAAATTATCTTCGGCAAATGTTCTTTAATTTCTAAAATTTGCAGGAATTTATCTTTACATATTTCAAAATGGTGACATAAAATGTCTTGAAAAACAAGATATTAAATGTTTTTACTGTCACTAAACATGAGCTTAACTGAATCAAATACTGATCTATACACTATAAATATCTTATCTAATGTGTTTGGAGTCGCTAAAAATGAATATAAGGTCAGAATCACAAAATTCAAAATGGCGGATTCAATATGGCGATTACAAGTACAATATGTCGTTTTTTGAACCTAACAAAATAAAAATATGATTAGATATTGAAAATGATTAGAAAAAGAGTTTTTGATTCACGGATAACGAAAATGATGTCAAAGTTACAAAATTTAAAGTGATGGATCCAATATGGCTGCTGAACTACAATATTTCATCCTTTCTAAGAATTAAATGTATTATAAAATATTAAAAATAACTAGGAAAAGACTCTTGTAAGTGGCTGAGAATGAATATGATGTCCAAATGCCAAAATTCAAAATGGCAGATTTAATTTGGCTGCTAAAAAACAATATTTTGTCCTTTTCCAGGCGTAAACATATTGTAAAGAATTAAAAATAACTGTTTAATTGATTAACTGGTGATAAATTTTAAATAATAAATATATAATAAGTAACTTAGGTTTTGTTTAAATTTCTCACTGCCAGTGGGATGTATACTTTCCATTTATTTTCTTCTCATTTTGATATTGTATAATTTGTTATTTTGCGAAACTAATAATGATTTTTGAACTAATTATGATAATGATGATTTAGATATAGAAATACTTACTTTACATGTTTCAAAGTTTTTTACATTCAATTGTCCATTAGTAATTGTTTATAACAATTAAAATATGAAAATAAGCAATTTATTTATCATAAAATTTTATATTGAATTTAATCATTTTCGAGTAAGGTTTTTGAGGTAATTACTAATTTGAGGTCAAAACTGAAAAATTAAAAATGTCGGATTTAGCATATTAGATGTTATGCATATAGCATGGGAATATTAAAAACTGAAAATTTTAAGTTTGAAAAAATATAACCAAATTCTACACAAAATTTACAATATAAATAGTGTTTTATAATATTTTCTTTACTATTAGACACATCGTTTGTGAGATAGAAATTTGTGTATATTCAAGGTTACTGGAAGGTATTATACAGGGTGGATCATTTTAATCCATCCAGTCGAATATGTCGAAAACCAAGCACGGGAAAGAAAAATGTTTCAGACAAAAGTTGTAAGGCTTAAAAAAACGCATTCAACAATAGTAGTTATTTGACATAGGATGGCGTCGCCAAGGTCAGAACAAGGTCAACTTTGCTTTTTTAAATAGAAATACATATTTTTTATTA
>NW_022639635.1:414558-416021 GCF_010583005.1 Odontomachus brunneus | reverse complement strand
CGTAAATATCTTAGAAAATAGAGGTCGTATAAAAAATTTTTTCAAGCAAAAGTTATTTGCGTTTTTACGTTGAATAAAATGCCATAATAAAAAATATGTATTTCTATTTAAAAAAGCAAAGTTGACCTTGTTCTGACCTTGGCGACGCCATCCTATGTCAAATAACTACTATTGTTGAATGCGTTTTTTTAAGCCTTACAACTTTTGTCTAAAACATTTTTCTCTCCTGTGCTTGGTTTTCGACATATTCGACTGGATGGATTAAAATGGTCCACCCTGTATATGTAGAAAATTGGATTATTGACAAAGCATTATAAAATATCGCCTGTCAGAGATTGTCCTTCCACTATCGACCATTTTGTTCTATTCCTACTCCTTTCCCTGTTCAATTGAACAAACCTCGAGATTGCCTCTTAAAAATTTTTTAAGTTTTTCAAAGTTTTCATGCAACGTTATTTATTCATGAACTCAGTATATATTTTTCTCAGTATATATTCTTAGTATATATCTTAATTATTATCTCTTTTTGTAAGTAGCGTTAGTGTTATAATTGAATGAAATATGTCCAAAAGATTTTAATCGTTATTGCTGCAATTTTTTCAAATTAAAAAAGCATACAAAAAAGGAAGTGATAAAACCTGTTCCGTCTACTTTCTTTAATTTTTCCCCTATGCTAAAGATAAGAGAATATGCAAATTTTGCTGTATTAATGTATACAAAAAGTACAAGTCTAATAAGCCTCAAATAGTAAATAAACAAACATTAGATATAAAATTAAACTTATCATGTTCCCAAATAATAGATACAAGTACGCAATCTTCATGTGATTCTGTTGATTCAGATGTTTCATATGATCCGTCACCACCAAAAATGAGCAAATCTGATATTATTGAAATATCTCGTGAAGAGTTATATTTTTATGAAGCTGGCAAAGAAATATTATTACAAATTAAGGAAAAAATAAAAGATCTAGCGATATCAACATCAGAAAAAGTAACATTTCTAACTCTTACACCTAAAAGCTGGAAAATTAGAGAGTACAAATAAATTTACAAATAAATTTTTTGAAGTATCGTGACAATAAGCAACTAAAGCTAATAAAACTTTGCTGATGAAAGCGGTATTTTAACAACGCCCAATTAAAAAAAAGGCAAGGTACTGAATAGAAAAAACTGTAGAGTTAGTTAATTAGAGTTATTTGATTCAGTTAAGCTCATGTTCAGTGACGGTAAAAACATTTAATATCTTGTTTTTCAAGACATTTTATGTCGCTTTTGAAACCTGTAAAGATAAATTCTTGCGAATTTTAAAAATTAAAGAGCCGAAGATAATTTAAGCCAATTTTGTTCGAGAAAAAAAGATCCGTTTTTTGATAAATTATGGTGGCTCATTTGACGTGGAATACTCGATATATATATATATATATATATATATATATATATATATATATATATATATATATA
>NW_022639635.1:411922-414434 GCF_010583005.1 Odontomachus brunneus | reverse complement strand
AAATAGAGGATATAAAAACAAACATATTTTGTTAATAATGTTTTTCTCTACGATGCTTCATTTCAATACTACAGGGTACAAAATAGGAATTTTATGATTTTAATAAAACACAAACATATAAGTGGAAAAATTAAATTTATTTCAATTACATATATATATTTTAATCTTTAAAAAACAATGAACAAAAGAACGGAACAAAAATGCGCAATTGATTAGCTCAATTTATAATAAATGTTCAAAAATTCCTCCATTTGCTTCAACACAAAGATGACACCGTCGAAACATTGATTATCTCACACGCTCGAAGACTGCAGGAATATTCTGAACCTGATATGCTGCAGCAGTAATTCGGGCTACCAATTCTGCTTCTGTTTTAATAGGTGTCTTATAAATGAAAGTTTTCATATTAAAATGTTTATATAAAAATGTTTATTAATGAAGCGTGCTTCACAAGGGTATTTTATATTTACTTTCACAACTTTTATCGATAAGGCTCTGAAACAGAAACAGGATTGTTAACCCGAATTTCGACGATGTTATCTTTGTGTTGAAGCAAATGGAGGAATTTTTAAACATTTATTATAAATTGAGCTAATCAATTGGGCATTTTTGTTCCGTTCTTTTGTTCATTGTTTTTTGAAGATTAAAATATATATGTGTAATTGAAATAAATTTAATTTTTCCACTTATATGTTTGTTTTTTATTAAAATCATAAAGTTCTTATTTTGTACCTTGTAGTATTAAAACGAAGCATCGTAGAGAAAAACATTATTAACAAAATATGTTTGATTTTATTCTCTATTTCGCCTCAAAGTTTGTCGGTCTAATTTTTTTACACCCTGTATATACAAGGTGAATCATTTTAATCGAACCAGGCAAATATCTCGAAAAATATGGAAGATACGAAAAAATATTTCAAACAAAAGTTGTATGGTTCGCAGGGAGACATAAGATGGTGCAATTGGATAGCAATTGGATAGGGCTTGACCCTGGATAGTCGTTTGAAAGTCACGTGAATGTCACCTTCAATTTTTTAAATGGAAACCTCTATTTTTCTTAGCATATTCTTGTAGCTTACTTTGAGATCTTTCCAAAAAGCTATAATAAAATATTTTTTCATTAAGTATCTTTCGAGTTAAAAAGCTTCAAAATTAAAATATTGTTGCCATTAACATTGGTACCCAAGGTGTTCGACCGATGGCTGAAATCTTTTGTACGTTGTTCAAGGCTATGACCTTGACAACATTTGTCAAGGTCAAGGCGATTGGAGGCTGTTCCTAATATTTTCATTTCTTCAAATTTTACAGTGAAAACAAAAATAATTATTTAAAATCATGGGGTAACATGTGGAACCCGATTGACTCTAAAAGATCATATGAAAGTCACAATGCTTCATCAGGGCCACAAATAAGCACACGTGTGAAATCCCATTAATAAATTTCTTTAATAATTATAGCATTGTGATCTTCATATGATCCTTTAAAATCAATCGGACTCAGCATGTTATCTTATGATTTTAAATTAGTATTTTTGTTTTCACTATAAAGTTTGAAGAAATGAAAATATTAGGAATAGCCTCCAATCGCCTTGACCTTGACAAATGTTGTCAAGGTCATGGTCCTGAACAACATTCAATGAAAACATTCATGAAAAAATATTTTATTATAGTGTTTTGGAAAATTCTCAAAGTAAGCTACAAGAATATGCAATGAAAAATGGAGATTTCCATTTAAAAAATTGAAGATGACCTTCACGTGACTTTCAAATGACTATCCAGGATTAAGCCAATTGTATCATCTTATGTCCGAACCATACAACTTTTGTTTGAAATATTTTTCTGTATTTTCCATATTTTTCGAGATATTTGCCTGGTTCGATTAAAATGACTCATCCTGTATATATATATTTATATATATACAGGATGTTAATTAAGTATGTTGCCATACTTAACAGAGCGATTCTTTGGTTTATTTCAAGTAAAAAATTTCATATAAACATATGTCCTAAACGACTTAGTTTCCGAAATACAGGTGAATGTTCGTAAATGTTTGACGAAATGGTAAATTGCGTTGAAGATATCTTCTTGCATAAATATGCCTTGCTTCACGTGAGTTACCATTCGCACGATCGTAAACAAAGTCAAAATCAAAGTCATAAAATTAAGAGTAGACTTCAGTTCTGATGTTGCTACGGATCGGTTAGCTTGTGCATACGTTTTTGGTCCAAATTGTTTCAGTCTACCAAAATCGGTTTCATCATGCCTAAGTTTACAAATTTTGAAATGGCAGATATGCACTTTGCCTACGGCAAATGGTAACTCACGTGAGGCAAGGCATATTTATGCAGAAAGATATCCCTAACGCAATTTACCATGTCGTAAAACATTTGCGAATATTCACCGCTATCTTCGAGAAAAGGGTTCTTTTGTAAGGAACACTGTTGATCTTGGAAAGCCTATGACAATTAAAACACCAGTACTAGAGGAGGCTGTTCTAAACGAAACAGATTACT
>NW_022639635.1:389851-411912 GCF_010583005.1 Odontomachus brunneus | reverse complement strand
GAAATTTTTTAAATTGATTTTTACCAAATAAAAGCAATGTTAAAATGCACACTGTCTCTGCATATATTGTACCATTGTTTTTACGTTTACACTGCGCGCGAACACTTTTACGTTCATTCAACAGATCTTTTTTACCACAACATAAAATTAATAATAATAAAGATAAGTTTGTAAAAAACGTTAATACTACACAACGTACCATTTCATGCATATTTACATCTGTATTTAGTAATATATTCACAACGTATTATAAAGTGAGGTTATAAAAACTTTCAACTTTCTACGGCGAATTCAACACAAATTAACCAATATTTTAATGTGGGTTTTACATACCTTTTTAATTTACCGTTGCAAACCTTTTAGCGTTTTCTGTATCTAAACTATTGCAAAGCTTTGGGTTGTAATCGCCAGCGATTCTTATAGTACTGATGCACCTTTGTCTTTTCTCTGGATTGAGCTCGATCGCTACACCAACGCTGCCAACATCACTCGACGTTGGCTCTTATTGGCTACAACGTTCCCAGATGCGTGACAGGAACCAATATATTGGTTTCAATAATTTTTTACTCGATTTGTAAAAACTGTCTTGAAAAATTGGAAGAGATAGAAATTGTTTATTTTGTTCCCATACAGCTGTAAGAATTTTTTCCAAATGTTGTATTAACTTTTTTATACTTCAAGAAAATGCAAGAAAACGCAATACTAAAAAGTTAATACAAAATTGTAAAAAAATTCTTACAGCTGTATGAGAAGAAAATAAACAATTTGTATCTCTTTCAATTTTTCAAATAGTTTTTAGAATTCGAGTAAAAAATTTTAGAAACCAATAATTTTGTACATATTTCCGAAAAAATATCTTAGAAAATGGAAGTCGTATAAAAAAATGTTTCAAACAAAAATTGTTTATTTCTTTACGTAGAATAAAATTCCGTAATGAAAAATAAATGTTTCTATTAAAAAAACCAAAGTTGACCTTGTCCTGACCTTTGAGACACCATCCAAGCTCAAACTGATAAGAGCAGTAAATATATCTTTTAAAACCCAACAACTTTTGTTTTGAAAGTTTTATCGAAAAACCTCACTGTAAAAAGATATTCAGGGGTTCCCATATTTTGAAGACACCCTGTATACATAAATGAAAGGTGTTTCGCGTAATATATATTCAACATTGCAGCAATATCTTGTAATCAATGTTGAATAATCAACATACATTCCATCTAGAAAAAACATCCTCACTTCTACTTTCAACATTGCAACGTCTCATCAAGGTTTTTTCAACTTTCTGTGCTGTATGGGTATACGATTAAATTTTTTTATTTTGAAAACTAAGCCGTTTAGAACACATGTTTATATGAACTTTTTTACTTGAAATAAACCAAAAAATTGCTCTGTTGAGTATGGAAACATACTTAACTAACACCCTGTATATACAGGGTGTCCCGCGTAAGACGTGCCAAAGGAAAAATATAAGTAAAACAGATAAAAATAAACAAAAATTGCAGAGGTGATTTTTCAAACAACTACGTAAAATTTCGAGATATTAATTAAAATAGTTGGGCATATCAGCGCGGCGACGTAGCAGGCGGTCCATGAGTCGTCATCGGGTAAGAGTCGGCAAATCGTACATAGGGGAATATCTAAAAATTCTTGTGTATTAAACAAATTATAATAATGTTCAAAATCTTTGAGAAAAGATAATTATAGTTTGTGCAAATTTATATCCAAATAGCATAATAGCTGCTACGCACAGTAAAAAAAGCAGGATTTTATGTTGCAGAAGGAGATAAGCAATTTTGAACATTTGCTTCTATAAGTTAGAGATTTTCTATTGTTTTACTATTGTTGTTTATAAAAGTAATATTTATGATATTGCATTGAATTAATCTTAAAATCTTCTATAATATTATGTAAAAAAAGTGTATGGTGCTATTTAAAAAATTTATGGTAATCCTGATTCCTTCATAAAAAAATATTTTTTTGCTTTTTTTATTGCAAGTGGTATCCTGAAGTTGTACCTATGAAGTTGAAAATTTACCTTGCAACCTTTTCCTTAAACTATCGGAAATGTCAAAAAAATGCCGATACTTACACTGAACTCTATATATTAACTGAATTCTCAAATATGAGAAGTAAGGAATTGAATAATAATTGACTTAGATGACATTCGAAAAAAACATCATTTTTGAGAAAAAATTTATTGAAAATAAATAGTTTACGTTACATATATTTTCAATAGAATTTCCTTCAAAACGAAAAAAAACGTTTTAAAACTCAATCTTAAATAACATAATTTAATTATGTATGAATAATTTTATTAATTTTATGTAAAAAACCATTTGCAAAATTGTCTTTTTACGTGATGACAAAATCTGCTAGAAACAATATTCAATAGATAGGATAACCGAATATAATGTAGAGAACATAATGTAAAATATATTGGAAACTTTACAGATCGGTATTACTAAAATCGTAATATAAATTATGCGCGTGAAAATTCTGAATAAATCGTGTAGGTCAATATATTACAATTTATATTATGAGAAAACATTAATAAAACATTATTTTATATTTAGATAATAAAATACACTGTGATGTAAACAAAAGAAAAATAATTACGATTTGTATACGTGCGTGTGAGTATATGTGTGAAAGGTAGCATAGAATTGGAGTAATTCGGTTATCGAAAAATAACCGATATCAAATAAAAGTAGACGTATAAATTCTAATAAATTAGTTGTGGTATATTGAAAGCAGGACATAAAAGCAGACTTATAAATTTTTATAGATTAATTGTATTAGGTGTTCCGGTTAGTTTTGAGGAATTTTGTGTAAAAAAGAAACACGTATATTTTAGAGAGATCTTAAATTATTTTAATCAAAATATTTTCCACCGTTAGCTACAACTTTTTTCCACTTTTTTGGCAACAAGTGGATTCTGCGGTAAAAGAAATATTCGTTTTTCGAAGCAATCCATTCGTCGAGCCATTTCTTTATTACATCATATGTATTGAAGTACAGGTTAGTAAGGCCGTGCTGCATCGATTGAAATAAGTAATAATAATAAGTAATAATAAGTAATAATAATCTGAAAGAACACAATCTGATGAATACGCGGCGTGTGGTAAGATTTTCCATTGAAATTTCAATAACGTATCTTTAACTGCTTTTGCAACGGTCGAGCGATTGCTGTGATCAAGCATTGTCGTGCAACAAAATTACTTTGCATTTTCTTTGAGTTGTTACTGGACGTTTCTAGCTCAAAGCACGATTCAAATCAATTAATTGTCGTTGATAAAGTTTAGCAGAAACTGTTTGATTCGGTTTCAGCAGCTCATAATACACGATGTCCTTCATGTCCCAAATGTATAACAAAACCTTCCTACTTCCATGGATATTGCGTTTTGGAGTCGATGTTGACGGTTGACTTGGATCTACCCACTATCTTTTACGCTTAGAATTATCATAATATATCCATTTTTCATTGCCAATTATAATTTGATATAAAAATTGCTTCTTTTCGCGACGAGAAAGCAATGAAGTGCAAATGGTTAAACGATTCTGAATAATTCGATTCAGACAATTCGTGTGGAAATCATTTGCCTTCTTTTTATATCTTTCCCATTGCGTGTAAATGATCAGAAACGGTTGATTTACCAACATTGAATGTTGTAGCTAATTCTTAAAGTGTTTGAGCTGAGTTTTCATCCAACAATGCCTGCAATTCGGCATCTTCGAACTTTTTTGGTTGATCCGAATGTTCTTTACCTTTCAAATTAAAATCATCACTTTTAAATCGTCGATATCAGTACTCACACGTTTTAACTGATGAAGCAGACTCAGAATAAGTTTCTGGGATAAATCGGTGAGCTTCGGCGGCTATTTTTTTCGAATCAAAGCAATAGATGCCGAAAATGCTTTATCACGTTCCACGTTTAGTCGCACTGAACAGTGTGTTTATATTTACGAATGCATAGGACATGGGTCAATTTGTTTATAGAGATATTCTAGCTTTGACATGACGTACCCATTTTCAAAATGTTTCCAGTAGATTTGTAGCTATAGCCATCTACAGTGAACCCTCAAAACTAATAGTATATTGAAAGCAGGATATAAAAACAGTCTTATAAATTCTGATAAATTAGTTGAGTATTGAAAGCAGAACATAAAAGCAGACTTATAAATTCTAATAGATTAGTTGTCGTATATTGAAAGTAGGACATGTTCTTGGTTAAACAATTAAATGTAGGTTATTTTGAATAATAAAGAAAGATAAATATGCATTTGTAATCACTCTAAATGATAGCGTAAAATTTATAAATATTCTCCGATATTACTATATTTATGATAATTTACTTCTCTTCCTCTTTTTTTTTTCTCTAAAGTATCTTTCTGAACATTAAACATTACTAGTTGTTTCTTCATAGTTAACATGATGATTCAAATTATGGATCATTTAAAGTTAAAGCAATTTCCATTATTTATATAAATTTGTTTATCTAACATTAAAAGGAACTATATATACTAATATAAGCAACAAATATCATACTTTTAAAACAAAATTATTGACTTTAAATTAACTTATTCTAAATAAAAATTATTATAAACGTTTATGCGAAAGTCTCAATCATGAGTCAGCTAATTATTTTTCTTTTTATAACAGATTACACGGTTTTGTATTAATAATACGCATATATATCCATATTGTTTTAATCTATATAAAATAATGGTTCATGTAGCACAGCTTATTAACAGTCTTATAAATCTAAACAGTCGATAAAGCGAATGATATTCTAGATTTTTTCTTAAATGTTAACAATATTTGTAAATATAACTTTAAAATATAAAAAATATAAAAGTACTAAAGAATTAAAAAGAGTGTTTTATACATTTTCATTACAATGTGTATTTTTTCATGCATTAATAAATCAAATTTGACACGAAATTGGAATACAATCCACAATTAGAACCGTTATTTTCTACTAAAAAAAATATTTTGAAGAGGAGAAGTAATATATAAGTAAATTCATCAAGAGTCTGTTTCTTAAGTAGTGTATTATCCAGGAAGGGTAATATACAACGGAAATTTCGACTCGGAATCGACCCGTTGTCATGTTGAAATAGGTTCCGCTGTTGGATCGTTTGGGCGATGATGGGCGGCGATAGGTCGGTGTCTGGAGTACGCGCTCTCGCTCCCAGCGACGCGGAGCGAGTGCCGCGAGACAGCGGCCAGTATCGTGGAAGCGCGCGACCCGTTGCGATCGTGCACCCTTAAACTCCCGTTGTACGCTGCTCGCCAGCACGTATTACCGTGCGTTACATCGGACGTGTATATCACGGAGGAATAGTTTCGAGGATACGCCGATTAAGCTTGACTCTTCAAATTCGGTGAGTTTTTCCACTGCAATTTATCACACATACACACATGTGACGGTCAGGACGTCCTCGAAAACGCGCTTTTGACGTTCGAGGTGATGCAAAATGCAGAGAACGTTAACCAACATCGGCCACAACGCGTTAGAAAACCTCAACCCTGCTGTTAGGCTAGCGTCCATTAGCGCGACGACGCGAAGTCGACGGGAGTAGTTAGTTTTCGAAGATGAAGTTTTATCGCGTTCAGTGAAGAGTGCCGACCTTGCTCGCGCGTAATCGGTATATAAGCCGACGAGAGGCTTACAACGTTTAATGGTGCAATAACAAAGACGCGGGAGAACGGAGACTTTTAATAGCAGTAAGTTTTATGTTGATAGAGACTCTTTCCGATAATTTTTCAACAGCGAAGATGTAAGTATGCTCAGCCGTGTTAAATATTTTTCTGAAAATTGATTTATCCTGTGTGCGAATTTTCTGATATATATGATTTCTGATATATATGATTTTCTTACTTTTTTGGTAAAGCGAGAGACAGGCGAGAAGTAACGGCAGTTATAATTTGCATGATGCCGCCGTAGTATCATTCAATTTATGACGGATACAGCCACTCTGAGATCCAATAGGAGTTTATTCCTTGTCGGGAATTTATAAGATTTAGATCATCTTAATAAATCATGCCGATTTAGTTGATTATTAAATTGCTCGCAACACAACTTCGCCACGTGAATAATGTATAAAAATAAGAATTGCTAGAATTAATTCTAAGGGAACGCAAATTAAGGCAAAATTGAAACCATGAACACGGATTGTGTCAGTACAAATGAAAATTCATAATGATTCTACCAACTACCTTGTAATTAACCCTCACATGTCACACATTTTTTTGGCAATTTAATACAGTACACTGGAATTGTTTTCATTTTTGTTTATTTTAATTCCATAAAAGTGCTAAAAATTGGTGGAAAATTATGAATATATTTTTAAGTTTGTAGAATAGAATTATGTAAAAAAATGATCGCCAAGTTTTACTTAAGTATTTTATTTTATTACAAATGTAAAGAGAAACGTGATTAAACATGAGTTTACACAGAAATGTGTAACATTTCCGAAAGTGAATTAAAAAAATTAATACTCTCTTGTCAATCTTGTGAGTTTTAAAAAAAAACAATATAATACATTTTAAAATCCGTCAACAAATATAATTATTTGAATTTATGAAAATACATTACTTTTTCCAGTTAAGAGGCGAGTAAAATAATTCATAGTTTTAAGATTTTATAATATTAATATAATATATAATAAGATTTTTATTAAAATTATGAACAAAGATTAGTTCACTTGAATTATTTTTTGGTTTGTGATTAGAGTTTAATGATATAAAAACCTTGATCATATATAATAATATAAATAAACAATATAAATAAATAAACAGAAATAAATGTTAAAACATATAATTAAACAGAAATAAATAAGCTGCTTACATACAATTTTTCTTATATATTATAGTTAATGTAAAGAACCCCGAAATATAACGAAAAATCATATTTATGCAATTTCAATACTCTAATGTAGCATTCTGGTATTAGAAACAAAAGAGAGCAACTGTGTTCTTTTTTATATGATAGATAATTAAAATCATTCTTAACAGTGCTTCAACTTAATATTTCCTACAACTATCACTTCTTTTAACATGGAGAGCAAAGGTTCTTATTTTACTAACTTGCGGGAAATTGAAAATTAAAAGTCGGTTAGAGCCGAAAATGCCTCCAGTGAGTTAAATTAGATTTTAATATCTAATTAATTATTCGTAAATTATATCTTACGTAATACTTTTTCAAATTTTTCATAAATATGATACGTATCTCTATGCATTTAACAAGTAACACGTACTTCAGCTAAAACTAAAAGTTGTTAATACTACGTAACGTGCGGAAATTTTTTCGTATCATAGCTCGGTGTCCGATATTTTTATTTTTATTGACTCTAAAACTTCGTAAAGCCTTAAGCAATAAATTATCATTAAAACCTGAAAATACAGTATTAGGATTTTCGTTTTTCCAGTATCATCGCGAACATGACGGGCATGCGAAGCTCTTTTACACGCAATTTAATTTATTAAACTGCAATTATCTACAGTTTGATAAACTACTAGTTTCACCGTAGACCTCTTACGCTCATATTATGAATATACGACATTCTGTCACATTATCGCACACTGCGACCTTTCGATTACTGAGAATAAATACGATGAGCCCGATAAACCCTGATCGCATGCACCGCGCTGGATACCAAACTGGAAATTACGCAATCGAGAAAATAGCGAAGCCCGTTGATTCTATAATGAAAATTGATAGTGTGTGACGGAGGCCGAATTTTGAGAGTGCAATACAATCGGGAGTCAATAATTATACATTTTTTTATCGGCACTCGAACACTTGCGCTACAAGTATTTAATAACGCACTCGAGTCGGCCGAGTGGCCGAGTGGATTTATTAATCACCATCCATTATATGATATTTTTCTATAAACTGCGAACTTTTAACGGTACAGATATTATTTAATTAAACACCGATTTGGCATCGGGCGGTATACTTGAGGTTTAGAAAAGAAATGATTTTGTTTCATTGCCATTGTCATTGCATTGATATCGCTGAAAGGGAAGTTCTATATTCACACGGATACATACGAATCAACGTTTCACGAGAATAAAAGGAAATTTACATGTGGAATTATCGACTTGCAGCAGTTTTTGTGTAGAATAACGCACGGACATATAACGTAATAATGGAATAAATGGTGCACATGTTGAAGAAACAAACGGAAAAATTCGTCATGTTCTTCAAAATTTCATAACGAAATTCGCAAATTTGGACTCTGATTTTTCTGAGAAAGAGCGAATGGCAAATTGTCTTTGGTAGAATAGCTTTGTTGGCTTATTTCCTGAATTATCTTCTAAATTAAATATCACATACAGTTCCCAATTAATTCTTTTAAATTGTTTGGCCCATACGATTATGCATAATTTCTGCTATATGAATAAAAGCAGGGCGGGATATATAGATATGCATTATCATACTACAAACATGATAGTGCGTTTAAATACATTACGGAATGTAATTATTTTTCAGAGTAACGGTATTAATAATTCGCAATTATAAAACATGGAAATATAAAGGTCACTTTTACTATTATTCAATTATATATTTTAATATTTTAATATTATATTTAATAGGTATTTTTCAATTTGTCCGCGGATTTTTTGGTTTATTTCTTAAAAATAAGAAAAATTTGTTTGAGAAATTCATATATACTTGATCAAAATCTATTACATTCGCTTCTTTTTGTAAAGAAGATAATTGCGTGCACTGAATTTAAGAGAAATTAATATTAAGCAATATTAATAATTATATTTTTTTTAAACAATAATATTTTAACTTCAAAAAATTACAACTGAATACATTATGATCAAACTTGTAATTTACAATATATAAAAACATAATGTCATTAATATATAATTTTTTCTAAATCCGTGTCAATAAGAAACAACTATGTTATTTTCTGTAATATAATTTTATACCAATTATATGAAAATTAACACGCTATTACAGAAAAGTATCCACTTTGTGAAAGTATTTATTTAAAAAATAAGGGACTTTATCTATAATATTCTCTAATTCTTGTCTATTTTTATTCTACAGTCTTTTTCCTTAAAGTTTCATTTTTCTTTTTATTTATGATAACGTAAAATGTGCGAATCAAAAAGCGACTCACACATAAATAAATAAAAACAATGTTAATATACATATAATAATTTTATAGCAGAAATGGAATCTTATAACTGAGGAATAAACAAATATTCTGAAGCAATGTTTACTATTTTTTTTCATATATGCCACTTATATATTTTAAGAACCGAAATATATTATTAAAACATTTGCTACGTCTTTAATGAAATTTATGTTTTTAGCAAGATATACTTTACTGACATATTTGGTGCATTAAAAACATAGCAAAATTGAAAAGAATTTATACACACAAACACACACACATACACAAATGGTGGTCTATTTTAATCCCTCCAGCCGAATATTTTGAAAACTAAGACTGGCAGATAAAAATGGGTAAAACTGCAGTTTAGGGGAGTCAGTTGCAATGACCTTGACATATGTTACAATGGTCACCCTCCTGAGTAACCTTCAAGTTTTAGCCGTCGATCATTAAAAGCCGTCGTTCGTTAAAAACAAAAAAGTTATTAACAAAAAAAGTTGCATAAAATGAATGTAATTTTTGGACATCGTATATACAAAAACATCGAATTTGTAGGCTAGCAAGGTGCTTGCTTCTAGCACACACACACATATACACTTGCCCGCCCGCGCGCTCGCCCGCTCTATAGAGTGCATATGTCCTATTATATATACATACGCACCCACCGCGAGCCCACCCTGTCGGGCGGGCGAGCAGTGTATGTGTGTGTAGCAAACATTTTCTTAGCTTACAAGTTCGATGTTTTTGTTTACGGTTTCCAAAAATTACATTCATTCTATACAACTTTTTTGCTCATAACTTTTTAACAAACAACGAGCGACGGCTAAAACTTTTTGCATGTTACTCAGGACGATCGCCTCTATAACATATGGCAAGGTCAAAGTCATTGCAGCTGACTCCCCTAAACTGCAGTTTTACCCAAAAATGTTTCAGACAAAAGTAGCATGATTATACGGGACACATAAGACGGTGACAATGAGTTAACCTTGAATAGTCGTTTGAAGGTGACGTCAAGATCATCTTCAATTTCTTAAATAAGAGCTCTTATTTTTTGTTGCACATTCTTGTAGCTTATATCGAGTTTCCAAAACACTATAATTAAATATTATTTTGTTAACAATTGTCTGAGATATTTAACATATTGTCGTGACATTTTTAACGAGTCCCTTTGCCTCTCATGATTCAGGATGCTTAATTAACGTGAGTCTTCTTACCTCTCACGATTCGGGGTGCTCGATTAACGTGAGTCGCCTTGCTTCTCACGATCTGGAGTGTTTGTTTAGTACACTTCAGCTGTACCATTTGGTACAGTAACATTGTTTCTCTTTGTAGTCGCCGTGCGCTCGGGATCACGCCAGAGATGTCGCTTCCGAACGGAATTTCTGAACGTTATCTAGGGAGAGGAGAGTGTCATGAGCGTGGAGCGTCAGGTAACTCAGCGGTTTAGAGCAGTCACCCGGCAAGCAAAAGACCCGGGTTCGAGTCGCGGCCTAGCAAAACTGCGCTCTCGGTATTTTTCTCTCTTTGGGACGAAAAGATACGCAGATCTCGAACGCACGGTGTCCCGCCACCACCTAATACGCCTTCCTCCTTCTATGGTCCTCTTGCCTCTCACGATTCGGAGTGTTTGATTTGTTCGATAGAAAAGTCCGTGAATTTCTGACAGGAGATGCGATTCCCATCAATGAAGCACCCCGAATCGTGAGAGGCAAAGGGACTCATGTTAATCAAGCACCCCGTATCGTGAGAGGCAAAGGGACTCACATTAATCGAGCACCCCAAATCGTGAGAGGTAAGGGAACTCGCATTAAAAATGTCACGATGAAATATTAAATATCTCAGACAATTGTTAACAAAAAAATACTTAATTATGGTGTTTTGGAAAACCCTCGACGTAAGCTACAAGAATGTACAACGAAAAATAGGAGGTCTTATTTAAGAAATTAAAGATGACCTTGACGTCACCTTCAAGCGACTATTCAAGATTAACTCATTGCCACCGTCTTATGTGTCCTGTATAATCATGCAACTTTTGTCTGAAACATTTTTGTCTGCCGGTTTTAGTTTTCAAAATATTCGGCTGGGTGGATCAAAATGGACCACTCTATATATATATATATATATATATATATATATGTATGTATGTTTCTATGTGTATATGTGTATATATATATATATAATATCCTCTCCGTGTATACTCCAAATAAGATAATTTCAAATAAAATTGGTCATATACCGACCATAATTAAAAATAGAAAGTAAAAATTAAAATTCTAACAAAAATAAAATTTCTTCCTAGAGCATAAAATTATTTCCTTGATATAATAAAAAATAATATAATTATATATTAAAAGTAATACAATTATATATTATATTGATTTCATATAATTTACGTTTATGATTTAATAGCTATCATATAAGAAAAAAACAGTTCCTTTAATTATAATTTGAAATATAAAAAAAATCATTCAAAAGAGAATTTCAAAAATATTATAAAAAAGTATTTTAACAATTAGATAGAAGAATATTTTAGCAAGGGTAATTAACAAAAGATTTTATAGTAAAACTTATATAATAAAATTTATATAGTAACTTATATAATAAAAAATTATTTTTAAAAATTTATGATTCTTTACACTCTCTGTATTGAAAGGAAATACAAAGGATAAGGTTTTGAAAATATATATTTTTTTAAATATAAATAACAGTTAAAGACATCTATAAATCTTTAATATAAAACATATTTCGATATTGTGAGTAGTTGGAAAATATGTATTATTATATTGAATAATACGAAGTATATAAAAAATGTTAAAAGTTTCTCTACCATTGAGAGAATTAATTTTACACTTCGAAATTATTTTTAGTATTAACTACACATTTTTGTATTTATCTATTTACCTTGTCTATATGTATGACAAATTTCTAAAATTTTTCTTTAATTTTTTGCCAAGTTTCGAATGGATGCGTAATTCATTAAATCTTTTCAGGAAGATAAAGACAAAGTGACTATACGCAATTTTTCTCCCAAAAGTTTTTTGACTTTATTTCACGTCCATTTCCACCGCTGTCTCGGGAGATCTTTTGTTCACTTTACTTATTCTTTTCTTTTTTTATTTAATCTTTCATCCATAAGCTATTTGAAATAAAACTGATGTAAACATCGTTTCAGGCAAAAGGTAACTAGACAATATTTTTAACAATATCAGCTTTATTTGCAATAGTTAAAAGAAAAGAGTTTTGACTTATGAAAAATTATTGTATATATAAAAGATCGATAAGACGGTGGAGCACACAGAGGCGAAATAAGGTTAAGAAACTTCGGTGTGAAAAGTCGCATACACTCTCCTCGACTTTATCCTCCCAAAAGATTTAATAAATTTACGTATATGATTTAATAGCTATCATATAAGAAAAAAACAGTTCCTTTAATTATAATTTAAAATATAAAAAAAATCATTCAAAAGAGAATTTCAAAAATATTATAAAAAAGTATTTTAACAATTAGATAGAAAAATATTTTAGCAAGGGTAATTAACAAAAGATTTTATAGTAAAACTTATATAATAAAACTTATATAGTAACTTATATAATAAAAAATTATTTTTAAAAATTTATGATTCTTTACACTCTCTGTATTGAAAGGAAATTACGCACTAACATCCGTGGTCCGACCTTGATTGGCCCACTTATCATATATGATAGTTATTATCTCTCTCTGACGAGCTATTAAGATAAGGATTTTATATATGTAATATCTTTTTCTCTTTTTATATGTTGGATATTTTTAACAATAATATAATTTAGTTCGTGGAATCGATATATTTTAATAAATTCTTTTATACTATAGAGTATGATGTATTTAACATTTTTATACTAGAGTAAATATTTTTAGAAAAACTTTATATAGTAAAACTATAGTTTAGGGAAGTCAACTCCAATTGTCTTGATCTTGGACATATAGTCAATCTCCTAAATAACTTTGAGAAGCCGTCGCTCGTTGTTCGTTAAAAAGTTATTATCAAAAGAAATTGCATAAAATTAATGTAATTGTTGGACATCGTATATACAAAAACATCAAATTTGTAGACTAAGAAGGTGCCTGTCCCTAGTCGTGTGACGGGAGGGCTACGTTTGCCAGTCCCCCACACCGCCGAGGAAGGGGGAAGTAGGGGGGGGGGGCGCAGTCTTTCGTGAGAAATTTTTATTCTTTAGAAAATATATCTTTTTTCGTAAAATTTCTAAGGAATATATTTCATATGTACAGTGTGAAGAAATTACATCACACTTGCGAAACTTCTTTTGTTTATAACTTTGAGCTTACGCACAAAAGACTTCGCCCCCCTGCGGGAGGTTTAGGGGGCATAATCCCCTAGTCACAGAACTAGGGGTAAACTTTCCTAGCCTACAAATTCAATGTTTACCTAAGGTGTTCAAAAATTACGTTCATTTTATATTTGTCGGGATTCGATTTTAATTTGTTCGAATTGATATCTCTCGACACTTTCACTCGCTCTCTTTTTCTACACGCAACAAAAATCTTCGCTTCTCGCTCGCTTCGCGACTCGATTCTCTTCTATACTACAACTCTGCGAGTTGTCAACTTCGCATCCCCGTGCCAACTGTATTGTATTCTCTTTTTCAATACTTTATATTGCAGCTACCGCTTTATCTCCAATCATGTGATATCCGTATGATATGATCATATCGATAAATATAGAAGAATACAAGAAACAAAATAATTAATACAAGAAATAAAATAAGAAAGAAATAATATATTTTTTATATATACGATATTAATAAGGATATACATGTCGTCACATTATAAGCATTATATTTGCGATTAATTATCGCACTCGGCCTTAAAAAGAAAGCTTGTTCTCAAGCGTCTATTTTCTAATTTTCATTAATTTCGTCATCAGTAGAAACATCGTCTTCCTTAGAGATCCAAGTACTCTGCTGTAGTCGACGTCTCTAGTGGATCCTCATGCTCCCCTTATCCCTTTCACAATACATTGATCGTTTCTCACAACTTTTATTACAATATAAAGGGCCCAAATATTTTGCAATAAATTTCAAGGCTAATTGTGTTCGCTTAATAGCAATCAGATCGACTTTCTTATAATTCCTCGCATCGACTTGTTTTTTATCAAAGTTTTTCTTGTTTTCCTGTTGAATTTTTTGGATATTATACTTTATAACTTCGCAATTCATCACGATTTTCCTGGAATATGTCGATCCATCTGTCTTTGATAAGTTTTCGAATCTCTCGATCGTTTTTTAAGCGTATATACGCTTCAAACATAAAATGGAATGGTGACGTGCCTATACTTCGATGTGGTGTTTAAAAATTTTAACGCAATATCAATAAACTTATATAAATTCTTTGGTCTCGGTGCCGACAACTTTAATGATAATTATATCAAAGTGCAATTTAGAAAATACTCTCTCAACTTGTCAATTGCCGCTGGGTATCCCAGTGGTCGTCAAAATGTGTCGAATTTATTCCTTCGCGCAATATTCACGAAAGTCCTTTGACGTAAAAGCTGATCCTCAGTCCGAAATAATAATTCTAGAATTACAAAATATTGCTTCCTCACTCGATCGATAGCCTCGACGGAGTTCGTTGTTTTCGTCGAACACTTTTAATACTACCAATCGCAAATTATCGTCAATCTTTTTATATAGTAAGTTATTTTGTACAACGTATCCGTTTGTGGATCCGATAGTCGCCGTTTCAAAGATATCTTTCAAGTTAGCATCTTGTTACAATTTTCTCAGTCGTTTTATTAGACCTTCGTCACATTCGGCAACGGCGAAACAAATGAAACAAACAGCATACGGCTACCTATTCAACGCATCAACGTGCGGCACCCGATCGGTGTTCTATCGTGTTATTAAATTCTTTTAGCAAAAGTGCCCATCTACGCGAACGCATATATCTTTTTTTATTCATAGTCAACGCGAATGCTCGGCAATCCGTTATAATTTTAAATTTAATTCCCAACAAATATATCCTAAACTTTTTTAACGCTCGTACGATCGCTAAAACTTTTAATTCTTAGCTCGAATACTTTGCTGTCGCTGGTGTGGTTTCTCCGATAGCATAATACACTGGGTGAAACGCGTTACTTTCACAGTCAAACTGGAGAAGGATCGCGCCGAACCCGTACATTGAAGCGTCTGTATGCAATTCTGTTTTAACTCCTTGTTTATAAATGTAATAACGGTTTTCCGCTCAATAACATTTTAAGATGTTGAAAAACTAATTTTGCTGCTCGCCCTAATAAAACTTCGCATTTGCTTGCGCTAAGTACTGCAACCTCCTCGTGGTAAACTCTAGAAGTTATAATTTTTATAGGCTAACTGCAGACATCCCAAAAGGATATGTATTAATATTTACTACAACAATAAAAAAAATTCAGACTATAGTATCTTTTTCGGCCATAAAAATGTAACAGGTTTGTGGTTAAGGATAAACATTTAAGAGTGGTACGCCATAACACAACGTAGTATCGCATACACGATTTTCATTTTTTTTCACAATGTTGCACTATTCCAAAAAATTTGGCAAAAATATATGTTGAAGAACACATTTTAAGGAATGTACATGTGGAAAATGGTTGGTGTCACTATAGAACATAACCTCAAAAAAAATTTTCGAAGAATTAAAATAATTTTTTTTACCTAAAATTTTTGTTGGAAAAATTTTTTTATTTTTGTAGAAAATAGTCTCATTAATAGTTATAATATATTTTTTTATTAAAATCGATTCAGCCGTTTCTGAGAAAAATAATTTTTCGGATTTTTCTTTCCCCCTCCATATCATCCACAAAAATGAAATTTTGAGGTTAAAATTTGGTGGAGTTTCATGCCAAATAAATGCGAACTTATGACATTAATTAAAGCTTAATAGCTTAATACAGAGGCAGATTTTACATACTTATCCGGCTAGGCTCTTTGCGAAAATATTCGGCCTAGAAAACTTTGAACTTGGTGTACGATTGGGAGCTTAGGAAATTTTATCACTGCATTTATCTTATATTCTGATGGATATACTGTACTTCTATTTTCAATTATATGTACTAAATATCCTATTGTGGTTAGCAGAAATTAACATTTTCCCATTTAACGCAATAATCCGAATTCGCTTGCCGTTTTTAAAACTATTTCCAGCTTTCGTAAACTATTATCACGATGTTCAGAAGGAATGTTAAGATCGTCTAAGTACGTTACAGCAATTTTCTTGCATATCAAATCACGAAAAACAGCATTTATATATTTTTGAATAATTGCCGGAGAGTTACATAACACAAAAGGAATCCTTAAAAACTCGTATTGTCTATCAAGTACAACAAATGAGGTGTATTTTCGGCTACCAGATTCTACTGAAACGTGGAAAAATTCGTTCTGTAAATCGATCGTATTGAAAATCTTTGCATCCTGCAATGAATCCAATTGATCTTCGGTAAGTGGTCTTTTAGAATCTTCTTATTCAGTTTTCTATAATCAACACATAATCTACTTGACCTATTTTTTTTCCGGACCAATACTATTGAACTAGCACATTCAGAGTGAGATGGTTGTATAATGCCGTCCCTCATCCACTTCTCGATATGTCTGTCTTCTGTCTTTTCAGGTAACGAAAATCGTCTCGGTCTTTGAAAACCTAACCTGCAAAAATCGAACTTTTTTCTGCGGATGTAATGAGAGTAGGTGATTTTTATAGATTTCTACCCGCCGAACACGAATCCGTTATCCAAATTTGGCTATCACATCACAATTTTGAGAAAAATAGAGTCAAAGAGGTCGAAAACGACGATTTTGAGGGTTTTTATGGTGTTGTAGCACTTGTAACAAATTGTTTTGCTAAATTTTGTTAATATTACATGAAAATATAAACTTATAGCTTTAATACGTAGTTCATCCCATTGCGTAGCGATCTTCCGTTTCCTAAATATAGTTGAAAAAAGAAATATTAGTTGTGTGCGCATATCACCAATATGATTATTCGGTACAATGTCTCTTCAATAAGTGCGAATAGTCATTTCAAATGTACTTTTGAGTACTAAACATAAATCTGTTAATTAATGAAATTTGGCTACCATATCACAATTAAAATAAAAATAGTATCAAGCAGGAGTGTGGACTCAACAAAGATATAAATTACCTATTAAGGCATATCATTTATTAAATATCATTAGTTATCAGTAAATAATAAAAGTAATATAGAATGTCAGTACTTATTAGTAAATAATACATAAACATAAATGAATATATCGTTCTTTATTATTAAATAGTACATAACACAATTTATTATAATAAGTATATAAATAAATAAATAATACTTATTATAATAAGTAATGATATGTTCTTTTGTGTTATATGCACTATTTAATAATAAAGAACGATATATTCATTTATGCTTATGTACTATTTACTAATAAGTACTGACATTCTATATTACTTCTACTATTTACTGATAACTAATTATATATAATATTTAATAAGTGATATGCCATAATAGGTAATTTATGTCTTTATGAACGCAATAAAGATATAAATTACCTATTATGGTAATAATACTTATTAAATATTCCTGCTTGATACCATTTTTACCTATTACTTATTATAGTAATAATACTTATTAAATATTCTTGCTTGATACCATTTTTGTTTTAATTGTGATATGGTGGCCAAATTTTATTAATTAACCGATTTGTGGCTAAATTTCATTAATTAACGGATTGTTAACGGATTATGTTCAGCACTCAAAAGTACATCTGAAATGACTATTCGCACTCATTGAAGAGACATTGTACCGAATAATCATATTGGTGAAATGCGCACACAACTAATACTTCCTTTTCCAACTATACTTAAGAAACAGAAGATCGCAACGCAATAGAACAAACTACATTTTAAAGTTACAAGTTCATATTTTCATGTAACATTAACAAAATTTAGCAAAACAATTTGCTGCAGGTGCTACAATACCATGAAAACCCTCAAAATTGTTGTTTTTGGCCTTTTTGACGTTATTTTTCTAAAAATTTTGACATGATAGCCAAATTTGAACAATGTATTCGTATTCAGCAGGCAAAAATCTATAAAAATCACCTACTCTCATTACATCCGTAAAGAGAAAAACATCGATTTTCGCAGGCTAATGTGATACTCGTGCACTACTAGTAATTTTTCTTTTAACTGTATCTAAGGAACGAAAGATCGTAGCAAAACGGAACAAAATGCATTTTGAAGCTAAGAGTTTATAATTTCACGTAGCGTTAACAAAATTTAGCAAAACAATTTGCGTCGGATGTTACAACACCATAAATACTCTAAAAATTGTCGTTTTTGGCCTCTTTGACGTCATTTTTTTTTTAAATTATAACGTGATAGCCAAATTTGGACAACGGATTCGTATTCAGCGAGCAAAAATCTATAAAAATCACCTACTCTCATTACATCCGCAAATTTTTGCAGGCTAGTGTAATCAACTTAATTATCTTTTAAAATAAGCGACATTTTAATATTCACTTCGTGGGTTTTCGCAGGATTATAGGATTTTTAATCGTTTGAGATTTCGTTTTTATGGCGCTCATCTTTGATATGTGATACATCAATTTTATTACTCTCAGGTTTGAGATCTATTTTTTAAATTTCCGCAGCATCTAGGTCACGAGATTTCTCAGATCAAAATCTTTCCATTCTTAATCGTTATCGTCACTGTACTTAAAAAATCATTTCCTATCAACAACGCATGTTGCATTAATTCATCCGAAATTATGTGTATCATCATAGAATGTGTACAGTTATCTATTAAAATATTTGCGTCAAAGTATTCTAAAGTATTATTTGTTTTTGACCCAATATCGCAAAATTGTAGTTCTCTTTTATGCAATAATGGAACTCCGAGTTCGATATATTTGTTTGCGCGTAACAAACATAGGTCGCTACTAATGTCGCTATCAATGTCGATCAGAGCCTTTATTCTTTGTTTGCATAACAACACATTCTTATAATATTTTTTGCTTACCGCAGAAGTAACACAACTATCTATTGCTTTCTTTGTGGGACAACGTGATGCAACGTGTCCAAAGTCGCGACATTCAAAGCATTTACGTCTGCCACTCTTCGATCGACAGTCAGCAATTTATCATTAATCCCATATCCCTGCATCTTATGACATCTTAAAATCTTGCCATCAGTTTGCACCGTATCGTCCTATCTAGACTCGATTTTGTCGGACCCTCATCATACTAGATCTTGCATCACTAGCAGCCTGACTTTGACCTTTGTGGCGCAACGTAATTCTTTCAAAAACAGCTATGGGTTCTCCTTTTGTTGAAAATCCTCGCATGTGCGTTTTGTCCCTCAATGCCGGATTGGGAATGTCATCAATATTGCTCACGATGATTTCCTTGTCACTAATAGGCACTCGATTTGTTAGAATTATTTTTTTGTAGAAATACTTGCTGAAGGGTTCGCTCCTTTTTCATACTTGCTGAAGGGTTCGCTCCTTTTCCATACTTTCTCCTCAAATGTTCTTCTTTTCTCCGTTTTGCTTAGTTCAT
Source organism: Odontomachus brunneus (assembly GCF_010583005.1). Lineage (NCBI taxonomy): Eukaryota > Metazoa > Arthropoda > Insecta > Hymenoptera > Formicidae > Odontomachus > Odontomachus brunneus. The sequence continues at coordinate 392,197 of NW_022639635.1, read as the reverse complement.
TGCGGAACATTGCTCGTAATTCAACGAAAAGTTCCTCCACTGACTTATCAATATACTCTGGTTTTGAATGAAACCATTCCAAAGCCTTTCCTCTGAGTCGCGAGCCTATCAATATCATTGTCATACCGTCGGATAAATTATATGAGGATCTTAGCAACAGAACTTGTTCTTACCAATTTTCACACGAATTGTTTCCATCGAAATAACTTTATAATTCGATAACGGATTTTATGTTTATTTTATTTTCGATTTGTACACTTCTCAACGACGCGTCTTTCTGACCACATGACTGTTGTTGGATATTTAGGTGTTGAAATCGACTTTATTGCTCGAGTTCGCGTCGGGCATATTCAAGTTCTCGTTCTATGAGCTCTCCTTTTTTCGTTGTATTTTAGCATCTCTTCAAAGAAGAAGCAATTTTTCTCTCTCTTGCTCATGTAACTCGTTCTCCGTACTCGCCGTATTATTCGCGGTTGCAACTCGCTGGTTTGCGATTATATCTTGGGTCCATGTGCCCGCTGGATCCGAATACCCGACTCGGATAATCGACTAATCAATTCCGCCTTATTCCCTGCAATAGACAACTCCATACATTTTAATTTTTCTTTTAATTGTACTATGGTGAAATCGTTATAATTAATGGGTTGTGCCATTTTTCCAAATCACGATTCCAGATCACGGTTGTCCCGGCAAAGTTATCTACTCGATCCCTCGACGAGCCCTCAAAATTTGTGGGATATTCTTTTAGGATGGTAAGATGATGTTTAATAAAAAAAGAAATCGTTATTCCTACATAAATTGATTTATTAAATGCAAGTGGTATTTGACGGGACTTGACTTCGCTTTGTTCGAATTGATACCTCTTGACGCTTTCATTCGTTCTTTTTTTTTTGTACGTGATGACGTAACAACAATTTTCGTTTCTTCTCGCTTCGTGACTCGATTCTTCTCTATTCCACTCTGCGTCTTCGCGTCTTCGTCATCAACGCTACTATATTTTCTTTTTCAACACTTTACATTGCAGCTACCGTTTTGTCTCCAATCCTGTGATAGCCGTATGATATCAACATCATCACATCAATAAATCTAGGAGATTAATACAAGAAACAAAATAACACAAATAAGGTTATATATGTTGTTACATTATAAGCGTTATATTTGCGATCACTAATTTTTAAAATTATCACATTATGATCTAAGAAAAAGGAAAAAAAGATTATATTTGCATTAAAGTTTGATTTATGTGAAGTTTTAATTTTGTCCGTATTTTTCTCTTAGATACTATAAATTTTTCGCGAATGATATATAATTTCTAATTTTTCTAACATTTTAATATCAACAGATTTTATAATAATATGATTTGTAATAGTACATTTTTTTAACAAAGATTGTAATAGTACAGATTTTTTAACAAAGATAATAGTATATGATGATGCATAACGTGGAAATATCTAGAGTTTCATAAACTCTGAAGCACTTTTATAAATATTTGCTTATGTTCCACTATAAATATAGATAGTCATATGTTAGTCGTACAGCTGCTACATCCTTCGGGCATAATAACTACAAGATTCTACGTAAACAATAGAAATAGATGCCTCCACGCTCTCCGGAAATACAGATAGACCCAGTAAAATTCGTATCTCGTCGCAAAATGCTTAATTTTTCTGGAATATTGAATGTAATTCTCTTGTATAGACGAAAGCGAGATGTTAAATATTAATAGTTCTAATAGACAAATTTCAGTGTTCAGCCCCTGATTAGAACTACCTTAATTAGTACATCGTGTGCGCATTATTGCTAACTTCATAATGTACCACTACGTCTTACTACTGATAAGCCAAGTATTAATACATAATATTTGGCTGCTACGGATGTAAATCTTCGCCCAGTGGCTTACCCTCTAGTGGTAATTTAAAGCGAGTACACGTCCGTTACACGTCCACTACAACAACGCCCACTATCTATAAGTGACCAGTGATAGTTTCATACGTCGCAATAGCTAAATGTCGCAAAATTATCCCAAGTATAATATATACCGATACGCACTCCGAAAAGCGCCCCACATAGAACATTACATCTAATATATGTATATTAAAGAGCTAGAGTTGATATGTATATATCTATTAGATGATTTGTTAAATATCTATATATGGTGAAAATGTCCGCCTTGTATACAGATACTGTATGTATAATAGAAGTGATATAATAGATGTCTATATATCTATTAGATAGCTATTTACGTAAATATCTACTAAAAACAAGAACATTATATATATATATATATATATATATATATATATATATATATATATATATATACAGGGTGTCCCAAAGTCCCATAAT
>NW_022639635.1:388787-389841 GCF_010583005.1 Odontomachus brunneus | reverse complement strand
GGATGCGGCGAGATACGATTCGCGAGTGTCACGGTCGCACGTCGGCCGAAGGCATCTTTCTTTCCGCTGCCGCTTTCTGTACGCTGATTTGTTGAGACAAAATAATTAATTTCTCAAAAACTATTGCGAATATCGCAAAACGGCACAGGACTTTCTTGCTCACCTCAATCCGTTCTACGTTCTCACCAAGGGTCATTATGGGACTTTGGGACACCCTGTATATATATACAAATATCTATTAGATATCTAATAGATACGTAAATAGCTATCTAATAGATATATAAACATCTATCACATCACTTCTACTATACATACAGTATCTGTATACAAGGCGGACATTTTCACCATATATAGATATTTAACAGATCAACTCCGAACATCTAATAGATATATACATATCAATTCTAGCTCTCTTCTAAAATATACATACATTTAGATGTAACTTGTTTTATGTGGGTAGATATCGAAGGTTGTCAAACACATTCCAAATTTTCATGAATCCTCGATAAATTCGATCCCAAGCGGTAGAAAAACACCGGTCACCATCCATGTCCTGACCGCACTAAACTGTTGCTTAACGGATCGAGCGCGCACGCGGTGAATCTGATGACTCCAACGATGTTCTTACAATTCATGCTTATATAATGTATCCTTATAGTATATTATAACATACCTAGCAAACACCAAATAATAGTTATATAATTTTTACTTGTTGTTTATTGGATAATTTGTTGATAGATATTGAAACAATGCAACATTCGATATGCGATGAATATTGATGTAATATAGTGAACCAGTGATGACTTTTACATTTTTAACAAAATGTTATAATGATTAATCCAACAAAAAAAAAAATTAAAAATCCAAGAAAATCCAAATTAAACAAATCGAATTACTAAATTTTGAGAGAAACTTTTAAAAAATATTATTTAAAACAATAATGTTGTTTCATCAAATGACATGGTTTCCTTGAACGAAATAAAAGTTTTATTTTCATCATTTTAAAAAATGATATTTCGTTTAAGAATATAATATTTTAATGAAATAAAAAAAA
>NW_022639635.1:388455-388750 GCF_010583005.1 Odontomachus brunneus | reverse complement strand
CCAGATAGAACTAATATTAAAATCAGTCATAAGACGTGTTTAAGTTGTCTTTAAGGCATCTTTAAGAGATTATCTACAATAAATACTTAGATATATACAATAATACTCAGAGTTTTTATATATAATGTTAAGTAATATATGTCTATAAGCACATATCTATAATATATATAAAACACGTATATAAAATGTGCATAGAAAAATGTACAATGTACAGCTAATAGATATTTCTTTGAAATATAAACTATGAGGCTATCTATACAATAAGTACCCACATAACATAGGGGATTTAGAAAGA
>NW_022639635.1:388143-388445 GCF_010583005.1 Odontomachus brunneus | reverse complement strand
GATTTAAAAAGAATTCAGTCGTATGTCACCAATTCTGAGTTCATTTTTAAATGCAAAAAGAATTCATCAGTGTTCAGTGAAAAGAATTCTTTTTGCACCTAAAAATAAACTCACAATTGCTGACCTACGACTGAATTCTTTTTCAATTCTCGCTGTTATATCTGTATTTATTGTAAATAATCTCTTAAAGATGCCTTACATATACAAATTAAACACGTCTTATGACTTGATTTTAACATTTGTTCTATCTGGACATAATAGTCGTATATAACATATTCGTTAATATACATTAATATACATAT
>NW_022639635.1:387794-388133 GCF_010583005.1 Odontomachus brunneus | reverse complement strand
ATTCTGAGTTCATTTTTAAATGCAAAAAGAATTCATCAGTGTTCAGTGAAAAGAATTCTTTTTGCACCTAAAAATAAACTCACAATTGCTGACCTACGACTGAATTCTTTTTCAATTCTCGCTGTTATCTGGGTATTTATTGTAAATAATCTCTTAAAGATGCCTTACATATACAAATTAAACACGTTTTATGACTTGATTTTAACATTTGTTCTATCTGGGCGCATAATAGTCGTATATAACATATTCGTTAATATACATTAATATACATATTCGTTAATATACATAAAATAAACGTTTTACATAAGTAATAGATGTCTGTTAATCGTAAAGAATATT
>NW_022639635.1:377950-387784 GCF_010583005.1 Odontomachus brunneus | reverse complement strand
TTAATATACATAAAATAAACGTTTTACATAAGTGTAATAGATGTCTGTTAATCGTAAAGAATATATTATCTTACATACATTCATTAAACATATTATATATGTACATTAATTGTAAATAACACAAGCTATATATATATATATATATATATATATATATATATATATATATATATATATATATATATATATTATATACGAATGCCATACATCTATTAGACATCAATAATATGCCACTATATATATATTTTACGCACATTGTTTATACCTCAAAGAAATATCTATTAGCTGTAAATTGTACATTATTCCATACACATTTTATATATGTATTTTATATGTATTATGGATTTGTGCTTATATACGTATTTTATTTAACATTACATTTACATATATTATACATATAAATAACATCTTCAATAAACATAGATGTTCCATAGATTTATAGATTTATTATATACGTCTATGAGATATTTTGTTCTATGTGGGGCATGGCGATCGACGCGACACGATTACACGGGCGAAGTGGCCACGGTGGCGGAAAAGACCAGCATTAATATCCACCATCGTACAATGGCTTCGATGATATAATTCTTGTGGAGCAGTGTCCGAGCACGCACATGACCCGCGACGTTTATGTCAATATATCGAGCCTAAAGGGTTTATATATTCACCGACGGGCAGATATTTCAAAGAGCTGATAATATTCCGTTCTTGACAAAATCATTGACGATGATTGGCGTTACTCGCTCAAATAGAAATGTAACTAGGGTTGAGTTAAAAGTTACTATCAAACTAGTACAGGCTAGATAATATTTTCTGGCTCGTTACTAATTCATTGTTAGCTGAATATCCGCTGAAATATAGAATTAGATTTGTGATATAGCTATTGTTTAGCCATTACATATCAAATATAATTGAACAGATGGCGTTGTCTGTTCTAAAATATATAATATATTTATTGTATCACTATTATCATTTCAAAAAATTAAGTAGCAAATAAAAATTGAAGATACATTAATTTCATAATAATTTCAAGGAAGCAGAATTGAACGTAACATTATTGACTAGCAACTATTTATAATTTTTCATCTCATAACTGTAATTTTGTTTGCTTAATTATCAGTTAACTTATTTATCTATTATCTAGCCACTAGGAAGTGCGTCACATGACTGGTTAATGGCGATGTTAGACAATTTCACTATCTCGTGGCTAGACACCAACGAGATATCAATTTCTACTAGGATGGCATTCGCCGATCGTTGATAAACGCAGTCGCCGCCGATGTAACACCTCGTTGAGAAAAAAAGAGATACTTTCAACAAAATCAATGCGATACCCGTATCACGATACTGTGTAAATTAAATGATGCTATGCGACTAAAATCACTTGCATGTGATAATAGATGGCTTTTGAACTTTCCGATACGTATCACTATTCAAATAAATTCCAAATGTGACGAATTTTTCAATTTTCACTGTTGGTATTGTTAAATCGAAGTTTAATTGAAATTTAATTAGAATTTAATTTGAAATTTGCAGTTTATAATTTTACTTTAAACTCAAATCAGACGGAAGTAGTGCGTTGTGAAATTGTTTCGTAAAAATTTCCAATTTCACAATTGCTTGTAACAGCACAGCTCGTAAAGGGATTTATTAACGACGCGTTCCACGAAACAATGAAATAGATCACACTTTTCATTCCTGTATAATTTACAAATAAAAAAAATAACGGCGACAGTTAAAATAATATTGTGCTAAAAGAGAAGAATTGCAGAAATTATTCCATTCTTTTTTTTTAACACCAACGATCGCACGAACCATCTGTAAATTTCATTTGTACTGAATTCACCGCATTTTAAATTTCTCGAGAAATATTTCTTTCTTTCTCTCTTTTTTTCTTGACCACTTAGTTTGTTTTATACGAAAGCTATATTGAAAACGAAAGAAACATAAATAAATATAATTAGAATTGCTATGAAGTAAAGCGTGAGAAACTTGTAGAGGAAAAAAACTTTCTTGAGAGGTGTATACGCTAAGATTTACTATTTTGCTAACTACGTATGCTCATCAAATATGCAGAATATTCTAGAAGAAGCGCCGAACGCGAAAATAATGTAGCCAACGTTGCTTTTTGAAGAAAACTCACGAACGTGGAATAGTCAAAGACTCCCACGCAAATTACACGGAGATTCTTGAAATAGTTAGAGTGCTTCGTGCAATTATTTTAATTTTATTTGTACACGACTACTATAAAAATCAAAGCAGTCGTTCAAGAAATATAATGAGCGTCGACAAATGAAAACCACAATGAACGCTGTACGCATTTTAATATTACGTACGCGGGAATATCATTTGTGTCCGTATTGCGATGGTCTTTCCAAAGAAACTGATATTATATATTGATCTTTAAAGAAGAAAGAGATCTCCGTTTAGCCTTCCTCCCCCCATCACGTGAAAATTAAAAAACGAGTAGCTCAGAATTAGGAACTATTTATGAGCTTTCGATATAATCCGCTAATCAAAAATTTTGAGCTCGTTTCCCTGAGCAGGAATTTTGATTTGTAGGTGGAGGGCTCAGTGAACTTTCACTCAGTCCCACCACGTCTTAAAATTGCATGAAGAGAATCGGGATAAAAGCAGAATTAGGAGCTAATTAGGAGCTCTCAACAAGCATAGCTTTGATTTTTGAGCTTTATCTTTTATCCTCATAACAACCTTTAAACAGTTTAAGCTCAAGAGATAACTCATAAAAAAAACTCAAATCATTACAGCTTTTATTAATATTATTATACGATTAATATGCTCACTAAATATATAATTTGTGATTCTTGAACTGCAATTCTTTGGCAGGAAATCACTCTTTATAGTCCGAGTTCAAAAGAAAACTATACTTAGAAACCAATAAAGGGGTTACCGCTTGCCAGGAAATATTCTCTGCATTTATAAGCTCACGAAATATGTATATTTTGATTTTTTATCTGCAATTTCTTGGTAGGAACACTACTCCTTATGTCACAGGCGCAAGAGTGAACTATTTTCAAAAATCTATAAACGCATTATTTCTCGCCAGAAGATATTTTTTCCATTTTTAAGCTCCCGAAGTATATATATTTTGATTTTTAAGCTGCAATCCTTTGGTAGGAACACCACTCTATATCGCCCGCACTCAAGAAAGAACTATATTGAAAAATCAATAAATGCATTACTTCTCGTCAGAAAATATTTTTTGCATTTATGAGCTCACGAAATATATGTATTTTGACTTTTGAGTTGTAACCACTTGATAGAAACACCGCTTTTTATCGCCCGCGCTCAAGAGAGAACTATATTTAAAAACCGATAAATGAAATATTTCTCGTCAGAAAATGTTTCCAGATATACGCATATCTGTATTTATGAAGTGCAATCCTTTCGTACGTAAACCTTTTGCAATTTGCATTCAAGAAAATTATGTTTAAAAACCGACAATAGAATTATTTTTAGCTTAGAAATGTTTCTCACCTTAATATGTTAATGGAATATATATTCTTCGATTTTTAGTTTGGAGCTTCATCAATTTTTTCTCTTAGTTTCCGTCCTATCCATCAGCGATACTCATCTCTTTCTTCAAATCTGTCAGAAGGAGATTAAATATTAGGTGTACAACTTTGCTTCCACCGTTTTCCTATAGATGGCTTTAGCGGTAAGTGGTGGTCGAAATAAATAGATCATAGACGTCATACAATAAACTTGGACATCTGTCAACATAACCCCATAGAAACATTAGTCGATTTGTGTCTGCATCATAAAGTTATTCTCGATTGAAAATGTCAGTTTACGAGCCAAATTCTCGTCATTTGCGGGAGGTTTTAATTTTCTGCTTCAATATGAAGAAATCTGTGGCTAAAGCTCATCGAATGCTCTCAAATATTTATGATGAGGCCGCTATTAGTGAAAGAACGTGAGTGGTTTCAACGCTTCAAGAACGGTGATTTTGACGTCGAAGACCGGCATAGCGGTGGAAGAGAGAAGGTTTTCGAAGGTGCAGAATTGGAGGCATTACTTGATCAAGACTCGTGTCAAAATCAAGAAGAATTAACACGATCATTGGGAGTGACTCAACAAGCCATTTCAAAACGCCTCAAAACCATGGGAATGATTCAGAAGCAAGGAAATTGGGTGCCGTACGAATTGAAGCCGAGAGATGTTGAACGGCGTTTGTTTGCTTGTGAACAGCTGCTTGAAAGGCAAAGACGAAAGGGATTTCTGCATCGTATTGTGACTGGGGATGAAAAATGAGTTCATTACGATAACTCCAAGCGCAGAAAATCATGGGGAGTTCCCGGCCATGCTTTCACGTCGACGGCCAAACCGAATATTCACGGCTCCAAGATCATGCTCTGTATTTGGTGGGACCAGCTCGGCGTAGTGTATTATGAACTGTTAAAATCGACTGAAACAATCACAGGCGATCGGTATCGAACGCAATTGATGCGTTTGAGCCGAGCATTGAAAGACAAACGGCCGCAATACAACGAGAGACACGATAGTGATTTTGCAGCATGACAATGCTCGACTCCATGTTGCGAAAGTCTAGACATACTTGGAAACGTTGAAATGGGAAGTCCTACCCCACCCTCCGTAATCTCCAGACGTTGCTCACTCTGACTATCACTTGTTTCGATCAATGGCACACGGTCTGGCTGACCAGCACTTCCGGTCTTATAAAGAAGTAAAAAATTGGATCGATTGGTGGATCGCCTCAAAAGATGACCAGTTTTTTCGACGCGGGATTCGTACGATGGGAAGATGGGAGAAAGTATGGCCAGCGATGGACAATACTTTGAATCATAAATGTATAACTAGTTTTTTACAATAAAGCCTCGAATTTCGAAAAAAAAACGGCGGAAGCAAAGTTGTACACCTAATAAATTTGTTCTGCGAGGACATCAAATAATAATAATAATAATAATAATAAGGTAATAATAATAATAATGGATAATTTGTTATTTATTTATTATTATTACTTATTCATATATGATGACATTTATTTCTGTTTTAATTTTCGAAACAGCACAGATCTCCACAGGACATCCTAAAGATGTTCTGAGAACGTCCTTCCATCCTGAGGAGGTCTTCAGGACATCCCCTAGAGATCTTGTGCTCTCTGAATTATTATTATAAAATATTATTATAGGCGACGTTTCATATAAATGTATATAGCTATAGTATATAATTATATATATATATATAATTATATATGTATACCCTGAGACAAAAATGTTATTGGAATAAAAAAGAGTGAGTTGATTCAATAAAATGGTATCATTGCGGACTGCCACAAATATATTTATTTCATTCAATAACATACACTATTAATTTTAATTTTAAATATGTACGTTGAAAGAACTACGTATAAATTTCAATTAAAGGTAAACAGTATTGTATTAAATATATGTCAGATTGTAACAACACTGCTTAGTTAAAAATTGGTTTACATTATCATTATAATAATATAATATAAATAAATATTAATAATAAGTATAATTATTGCAATTGCATTTAAATATAAATCTGGTGCAAATTATATTATTTTGATTGGATATAATTTTAATAAATTAAATATATAATTAAATAGATAAGTTGTATATCTGATTAGTTTACATATAGAGGAAAGTAGCCAAAAAAGCGACATAAGCCTTCTAAAGCGACACACCTCTATATCTCATATATGAAATGTTGTATTTTATCAAAACTATTATAAACGTAATTCGTTTTACCAGTAAAGTCATGAAAAAGTTATACTTGGTATATTTCTTGTTCTTTTATATGCTAAATTAGCAAATATTGAGTTTTAAAAATTCGCAAGTTTTATTTCTATGATTTTTATTGGCGAATTATGTAAACTAAACATCGATAATTATCTTTTTGTTCAACATTAAGTTCTTTTAGATGCATTTAGCTTTTGTACAAATATTTTTTGAATATTTTAATCTTTATCATTTTTTTTTACTATGTAACTTGAAAAATTTTATGAGAATGTGTTTTAAAGTGACATACCTATAGTATGCGATAGCTACGATAGTCTGTGACTAACATAACTTGATTCTAACCTCACATTGTGAAGTGGCATGTGTTGTATATGAACTTATGCTGCTGTAATAATGTAAATGTAAATCATTTTCAATAATTATTTGTAATTATATACATCAGTAAACACTAACATAAATATTGCTTTTAAATAAAATGAATATTATTCAACCATTAAACGCATTAACGAACTATTTATTATCAAATATTATTATATATGCAACATATTATACAATTTCCAATAGGTATGTCGCTTTTGGCACACATTTTCTTTGAACTCTATTTTCGTGCGTTTTACAAAAACATTTTTTGTCTTAAGTCTAGAAACAATTTCAGTAAAAATATGATATTATCTGATAGAGGGTACTTCTAACTACATATATTTACATTTATATTTTGAGCTTTACATTAAGACATAACCTTAAAAAACAAAGTGGTATGTCGCTTTTGATGCCTTTACTTTATAATTGAATCAACCGTTGATTTTTGCCTTGAAACTAAAGACATGATTTTTTTAAAAGCATTTTTATTTAAAATGTACTCATTTGTTTTTAAAGTAAACACAAAAGTATTTTAATGAATCATTCATGCAAATAAATTTGCAGTACATCCCTTATAGAAATATCATACTAAGAATCATTGATAATTACTTATTATCCAGTATTTTTAATACTGAAAATAAGTAATTATCAATGATTCTTAGTATGATATTTCTATAAGGGATCTACTTTTATGAAACAAAAATATATTTTATTTGATTAAATATATTGTCTATTTGATTAAATATATTATGTTATATACAAAACATGCATTTTGCTGAAATATATTAATATTTGAATGAAACATTGATGCTTACCGTACGAATAAGAAAGTAGTTATTGCAACTTTTTAAAATATTCATTTTTAATTACTTATGGAAACAACAGATGTATAAATTGTACTTTATAAATTTTTTATATATGATATGTATTACTTCTTTTTAACAGAAACTTTTAGTAAATGTCACAGCGTTTGCTGATCTTACTTTGAAAACTTTAGATTACTTGATTCCAGTGTTACATTACATTTAAAAATCTTCCTGACACTGTTGGCACTCGAATATGAACCCTGAGAGACACCTGTGGATTATAAGTCTATTGCTTTAGACACTATATCACTTCATTGATCGATATAAACGTCTTACATATTGTCTATATGTGTTGTAATTAACATAATAATATAATTTTTTAATAATATTATTTAATCAAATGATTTAATTTTAATACAAATTATATTTTTCGTACTTTTATTGTTAATCTTTAGCTAATGAGGTGAAGTTAGCTAATAGGCATACTTAAGATGTATCAAGCCCATATGTAATTAATATAAAACTATTCCTAACTATTCCTAACTTATTTCCTTTGATTAAATAATTACATAGAACTCAATAATATTAATGTCTATCAAAATTATTCCCTCACAGCACCGAACATTGCAATAAGATTATGGTTAGGTTACAAGCTTACATATTTTAATGAGCATGTTAGTGCAATCTGCCAACTTTACAAGATAATCTTACATTATAATATGGCCATAAAGTTAATAAAATTTTTAATATTTCAGTAAACTTATGTGTAATTATTTTACTTTCTGTGTATCTTGAAAATACTACACAATTGAAATATAGTTTATTAATAAACACTAATTGTATATACAACTTTATTCATATATAAACATTTTTTTATTAAGAAAGTAAATATAACTAAATTAAATTAAAATATTAATAATAAAATTAACTCTAGGTTGTATTCAATAGCCGCTTCAAATACTTTAGTTTTATGTATATCTCTGACTTTTCTTTTATTATATGAAATATTTGGATTACATAGTTTATTTTTGTAGTTGTATTAAATAATATTATAAAAAAAATTATAATTACTGCTTCGGCTGCATATGGGGATAATAAAAAACGCTTAGTATTAGTTGAAGAAATAGCGCAGCAGCCAAGATGATAAACTAGGAACCTAGAGGTATCTGAGGTCTCGAGTTTCGCGTCCGATTAGTACTGAATAAATTTTTAGGTGTGGAAATAGTAAGAAATCAAATAAAAGAGCTAAATTTCATTTAAAATCAATATAAGTTGACTAAGCTGAATATAAATAACATTTCTTTGTTAAGAATTTCTTATTAAAAATATTGAAAGGTTTTAGACATATTATATTAACTTTAATATAACGTTCCGTATAAGGTTTCTGTAATGTTAATGGAATGAGCATGGACAAACATTTTCATGTTATAAGAAGGTTAGTGACAGTTTTATTAACCTCCGTGTAATGTTACTATCTTACAACTTAAGGTTACTGTAATCTTATGGCAATATTAATATGTTGTGAGGAATTATTATTATTTATACATAAATAATATTAAATTCTATTTATTTATTTAATCAAAGGAAATAGAAATGATTTTATGTTAATTACATATGCAGTTGCTGCATTTAAAATATGTGCTTGTTAATATTTTTATTTATAATAGACACAACAATATTAATAATCACATATGTTGTTTACATATAAGCAGATACATTATCAAGTCAATATTTGTACGCCTTCTAAATCAAATGCAATTACGCATAAATCAATAATATGTAAGGTAACATCTGACCAATAACACAGGCCTGCATGGTTTTGTTGATTGGGATCTGACAATGTCTGTTTTCTTACGTAATTATTTGCGCTGAATCCAAATCTGGCTGCGGAGTTGCTTTATCATGTCAGAATTTCAAAATATCCTAACCTAAAACTGCCAAAAAAGCTGTTTTCAACCATATTTTAAATTAAATAAAAAATTGAGAAAATTTTTTTTGTTAAATCCGTCAACGGTATCATTTACTACTATACAGCCCTTTCACCTTCACTGGCCGGGTAGTCACCCACCTTGCCTTAGAGACTACCCAGTAAGCAAAATATCATTACTACAACGTTATTATAATGATATTCAGTAACATGTAACGTTTGCAAGTATTTAACGTTGTACACAGCATCATAGTGAACAAACTTTGACACCGATTTTAAGGTTTCGACAATGTTGAATTCACATATGTTATATAGTTGTAATTAATGTTATGCTAATGTTTTTAGAACATTCTGTGATAACGTACCTCGAATAATGTTAAATAAATGTTTCCGTAACGTCAATTCACATTCCATGTAGCACAAACACGTTTCAGAAACGTTTTTTTACAGCTTAGGCAGCCGTGATAAGGACGTAAATTGTAATGTAAAAAAAAACATATCTTGCGGAAACGATTGTAACTAATAAACTTATGTTGATTTTAACTGAAATTTAGCTTTATTATTTTATTTCTCATTATTTTTGCATCTGAAAATTTACTCAGTACTGGTCGGACGCGAGCTCGAGAGACCTCAGATATCTTCAGGTTCCTAGTCTACTATCTTGGTTGCTACGATATTTCCTCAATTGATACTAAGTGTTTTTTATTATCCTCATATGCAGCCAAAGCACTAATTATAATTTTCTTATAATATTATTTAGGACAACCACAAAAAATAAACTATTTATAGTTATAATATTTTATATAATAAAAGAGAAGTTAGAGATACATATATAAAATATTTATGTAAAATATGTTTACCTTGGTTACAAATATTTCGATAAAGTTTATCGAAAAAATAAAACTCTTGACTGTAGAAACGTTAAACACACTTCTTAAATTACGAATTCATAAACGTTTCTGTCTAAACGTTTCTTATTAGTGCTTTCCCATTA
>NW_022639635.1:369250-377041 GCF_010583005.1 Odontomachus brunneus | reverse complement strand
CTAAAGCGACACACCTCTATATCTCATATATGAAATGTTGTATTTTATCAAAACTATTATAAACGTAATTCGTTTTACCAGTAAAGTCATGAAAAAGTTATACTTGGTATATTTCTTGTTCTTTTATATGCTAAATTAGCAAATATTGAGTTTTAAAAATTCGCAAGTTTTATTTCTATGATTTTTATTGGCGAATTATGTAAACTAAACATCGATAATTATCTTTTTGTTCAACATTAAGTTCTTTTAGATGCATTTAGCTTTTGTACAAATATTTTTTGAATATTTTAATCTTTATCATTTTTTTTTACTATGTAACTTGAAAAATTTTATGAGAATGTGTTTTAAAGTGACATACCTATAGTATGCGATAGCTACGATAGTCTGTGACTAACATAACTTGATTCTAACCTCACATTGTGAAGTGGCATGTGTTGTATATGAACTTATGCTGCTGTAATAATGTAAATGTAAATCATTTTCAATAATTATTTGTAATTATATACATCAGTAAACACTAACATAAATATTGCTTTTAAATAAAATGAATATTATTCAACCATTAAACGCATTAACGAACTATTTATTATCAAATATTATTATATATGCAACATATTATACAATTTCCAATAGGTATGTCGCTTTTGGCACACATTTTCTTTGAACTCTATTTTCGTGCGTTTTACAAAAACATTTTTTGTCTTAAGTCTAGAAACAATTTCAGTAAAAATATGATATTATCTGATAGAGGGTACTTCTAACTACATATATTTACATTTATATTTTGAGCTTTACATTAAGACATAACCTTAAAAAACAAAGTGGTATGTCGCTTTTGGCACCCATTTTCTTTGAACTCTATTTTCGTGCGTTTTACAAAAACATTTTTTGTCTTAAGTCTAGAAACAATTTCAGTAAAAATATGATATTATCTGATAGAGGGTACTTCTAACTACATATATTTACATTTATATTTTGAGCTTTACATTAAGACATAACCTTAAAAAACAAAGTGGTATGTCGCTTTTGGCACCCATTTTCTTTGAACTCTATTTTCGTGCGTTTTACAAAAACATTTTTTGTCTTAAGTCTAGAAACAATTTCAGTAAAAATATGATATTATCTGATAGAGGGTACTTCTAACTACATATATTTACATTTATATTTTGAGCTTTACATTAAGACATAACCTTAAAAAACAAAGTGGTATGTCGCTTTTGATGCCTTTACTTTATAATTGAATCAACCGTTGATTTTTGCCTTGAAACTAAAGACATGATTTTTTTAAAAGCATTTTTATTTAAAATGTACTCATTTGTTTTTAAAGTAAACACAAAAGTATTTTAATGAATCATTCATGCAAATAAATTTGCAGTACATCCCTTATAGAAATATCATACTAAGAATCATTGATAATTACTTATTATCCAGTATTTTTAATACTGAAAATAAGTAATTATCAATGATTCTTAGTATGATATTTCTATAAGGGATCTACTTTTATGAAACAAAAATATATTTTATTTGATTAAATATATTGTCTATTTGATTAAATATATTATGTTATATACAAAACATGCATTTTGCTGAAATATATTAATATTTGAATGAAACATTGATGCTTACCGTACGAATAAGAAAGTAGTTATTGCAACTTTTTAAAATATTCATTTTTAATTACTTATGGAAACAACAGATGTATAAATTGTACTTTATAAATTTTTTATATATGATATGTATTACTTCTTTTTAACAGAAACTTTTAGTAAATGTCACAGCGTTTGCTGATCTTACTTTGAAAACTTTAGATTACTTGATTCCAGTGTTACATTACATTTAAAAATCTTCCTGACACTGTTGGCACTCGAATATGAACCCTGAGAGACACCTGTGGATTATAAGTCTATTGCTTTAGACACTATATCACTTCATTGATCGATATAAACGTCTTACATATTGTCTATATGTGTTGTAATTAACATAATAATATAATTTTTTAATAATATTATTTAATCAAATGATTTAATTTTAATACAAATTATATTTTTCGTACTTTTATTGTTAATCTTTAGCTAATGAGGTGAAGTTAGCTAATAGGCATACTTAAGATGTATCAAGCCCATATGTAATTAATATAAAACTATTCCTAACTATTCCTAACTTATTTCCTTTGATTAAATAATTACATAGAACTCAATAATATTAATGTCTATCAAAATTATTCCCTCACAGCACCGAACATTGCAATAAGATTATGGTTAGGTTACAAGCTTACATATTTTAATGAGCATGTTAGTGCAATCTGCCAACTTTACAAGATAATCTTACATTATAATATGGCCATAAAGTTAATAAAATTTTTAATATTTCAGTAAACTTATGTGTAATTATTTTACTTTCTGTGTATCTTGAAAATACTACACAATTGAAATATAGTTTATTAATAAACACTAATTGTATATACAACTTTATTCATATATAAACATTTTTTTATTAAGAAAGTAAATATAACTAAATTAAATTAAAATATTAATAATAAAATTAACTCTAGGTTGTATTCAATAGCCGCTTCAAATACTTTAGTTTTATGTATATCTCTGACTTTTCTTTTATTATATGAAATATTTGGATTACATAGTTTATTTTTGTAGTTGTATTAAATAATATTATAAAAAAAATTATAATTACTGCTTCGGCTGCATATGGGGATAATAAAAAACGCTTAGTATTAGTTGAAGAAATAGCGCAGCAGCCAAGATGATAAACTAGGAACCTAGAGGTATCTGAGGTCTCGAGTTTCGCGTCCGATTAGTACTGAATAAATTTTTAGGTGTGGAAATAGTAAGAAATCAAATAAAAGAGCTAAATTTCATTTAAAATCAATATAAGTTGACTAAGCTGAATATAAATAACATTTCTTTGTTAAGAATTTCTTATTAAAAATATTGAAAGGTTTTAGACATATTATATTAACTTTAATATAACGTTCCGTATAAGGTTTCTGTAATGTTAATGGAATGAGCATGGACAAACATTTTCATGTTATAAGAAGGTTAGTGACAGTTTTATTAACCTCCGTGTAATGTTACTATCTTACAACTTAAGGTTACTGTAATCTTATGGCAATATTAATATGTTGTGAGGAATTATTATTATTTATACATAAATAATATTAAATTCTATTTATTTATTTAATCAAAGGAAATAGAAATGATTTTATGTTAATTACATATGCAGTTGCTGCATTTAAAATATGTGCTTGTTAATATTTTTATTTATAATAGACACAACAATATTAATAATCACATATGTTGTTTACATATAAGCAGATACATTATCAAGTCAATATTTGTACGCCTTCTAAATCAAATGCAATTACGCATAAATCAATAATATGTAAGGTAACATCTGACCAATAACACAGGCCTGCATGGTTTTGTTGATTGGGATCTGACAATGTCTGTTTTCTTACGTAATTATTTGCGCTGAATCCAAATCTGGCTGCGGAGTTGCTTTATCATGTCAGAATTTCAAAATATCCTAACCTAAAACTGCCAAAAAAGCTGTTTTCAACCATATTTTAAATTAAATAAAAAATTGAGAAAATTTTTTTTGTTAAATCCGTCAACGGTATCATTTACTACTATACAGCCCTTTCACCTTCACTGGCCGGGTAGTCACCCACCTTGCCTTAGAGACTACCCAGTAAGCAAAATATCATTACTACAACGTTATTATAATGATATTCAGTAACATGTAACGTTTGCAAGTATTTAACGTTGTACACAGCATCATAGTGAACAAACTTTGACACCGATTTTAAGGTTTCGACAATGTTGAATTCACATATGTTATATAGTTGTAATTAATGTTATGCTAATGTTTTTAGAACATTCTGTGATAACGTACCTCGAATAATGTTAAATAAATGTTTCCGTAACGTCAATTCACATTCCATGTAGCACAAACACGTTTCAGAAACGTTTTTTTACAGCTTAGGCAGCCGTGATAAGGACGTAAATTGTAATGTAAAAAAAAACATATCTTGCGGAAACGATTGTAACTAATAAACTTATGTTGATTTTAACTGAAATTTAGCTTTATTATTTTATTTCTCATTATTTTTGCATCTGAAAATTTACTCAGTACTGGTCGGACGCGAGCTCGAGAGACCTCAGATATCTTCAGGTTCCTAGTCTACTATCTTGGTTGCTACGATATTTCCTCAATTGATACTAAGTGTTTTTTATTATCCTCATATGCAGCCAAAGCACTAATTATAATTTTCTTATAATATTATTTAGGACAACCACAAAAAATAAACTATTTATAGTTATAATATTTTATATAATAAAAGAGAAGTTAGAGATACATATATAAAATATTTATGTAAAATATGTTTACCTTGGTTACAAATATTTCGATAAAGTTTATCGAAAAAATAAAACTCTTGACTGTAGAAACGTTAAACACACTTCTTAAATTACGAATTCATAAACGTTTCTGTCTAAACGTTTCTTATTAGTGCTTTCCCATTACGAAACATTACATACGTATATGAACATGTGCTACCTGGGATTAACGTTTTAAACATGTTAATTTAATGTTTCTTGCTTATTTATCAATAACATTCAAAAAATATGTTTTAAAATGTTTGTACAACATTTCTTTAATATAATATTATTAAGCAACGTTTTAAAAACGTTTATAGAATATTATAAAGAAACATTACAAAAATATATATAATATCAACGTTTTAGAAAGTTGATTTAATGTTTCTTGCTTACTGAGTTGCTTACTAGGTAGGCTCCTACGAGATACAATTTATTGAACTTTGAATTAGTATATCTCCGGAAGAAAAAATCGCTTAGAGATGGTTTAAAATGGATTTTGAAGAAGCCGTATAGTAATAAATGATACCGTTGACGGATTTGACGAAAAAATTTTCTCAATTTTTAATTTAATTTAAAATATGGTTAAAAATAACTTTTTTAGTAGGTTACGATATCTCGAAATCCTGATGTAATAGAGCAATTCTGCAGATGGATTCGGATTTACAGCGTAAAATATTACGTAAGAAAATATTGTCAGATCCCAATCAACTTTTAACATCTCCAATTTTGCAAGCCTGTGTAATTGATTTATTACCAATGCACACAAATTTTATAAATAAAATAAATTTTATTTAAATTAAATGAATGATACATTTGTACTAACCACAAATTGAATTAACTCGGCGATTAATTTGTTTTAATTATTTCACATAATTGAATTAATAGTATTACTTTAGATGTTACACTTCAATTTTATTAAATTATAAATATTTATTTATTCAAAGGAAATAGAAATGGTTACACATTAATTACACATACACTTGATGCAATTGATGCATGTACTCATGAATATTTTCGTTTATATATACGCACAGCACTATTAACCGATTGCATGTACTGACTCTATCAAACAAATATATAATCAATACGCAGATTCTTTTATTTCCTCTAGAAGCATAATTGTACATGAGTCATTAAAAATTAATTTTGAACCATCTTTAAGCGATTTTTTCTTCCGGAGATATACTAATTCAAAGTTCGATAAATTTTATCTCGTAGGAGCCTACCCAGTAAGCAACCCAGTAAGCAAGAAACATTAAATCAACTTTCTAAAACGTTGATATTATATATATTTTTGTAATGTTTCTTTATAATATTTTATAATTAAGTCATTAACATGTAAGTATACCATCTGACAAATTATTGATTTGTATTAATGTATAAAGCATTTACAAATTAAATAAATTTTATTTAAATTAACAAGAGGATGTATTTGTACCAATCACAATAGCTTTAAATCTGTGGTTGATTTGTTTCAATTATTTCACATAGTTGAATTGACAACAGATGTAGTTATATGAATTATATCGTATTCAATTAAATATGAAAAAATTAATAATTTTATATGCAATTACAATAAAGAATTATATATTTGGAATATAAGAATATGTCTTTCTTTCATATCACATTTTTCAAGTACGATGGTGTTATTAGACCATCTCTCAAGCTTATTAAAACAATTATTTGATGTTTTTCGCTTATTAATATTGATGTTAATTCAATCACATTTATTTCAATTGCATCAATTTTATTGATTCAAAAGCATTTTTTTCTCAGTGTATATATAGAGTGTCCCGCATAAGACGTCCAACAAGAAAAATATAAGTAGAACAGATAAAAATGAACAAATATTGTAGAGGTCATTTTTCAAACAACCACATAAAATTTCGAGATATTAATTAAAATAGTTGGGCATATCAGAGCGCGCGGCAGGCAGGACATACAGCTCATCGCAGCCGGCGAAGAGAATGGACGATTGTTCGTGAGCCTATCTTATAGGCTAGAGAGATAGATCACTGAAATATAGGCATACTGAAATGGGTAGCTCCGTGTGTGCGTCCGTGTACGTGTGCACTCACCATTTTCTTCGCCGGCCGCGGCGAGCCGTATGTCCCGCCTGCCTCGTCGCGCGCTCTGATGCCCAACTATTTTAATTAATATCTCGAAATTTTACGTGGTTGTTTAAAAAATGAGTTCTACAATATTTGTTCACTTTTATCTGTTCTACTTATATTTTTCTTGTTGGACGTCTTATGCGGGACATCCTGTATATATACCGGATGTCTCTATGATGACCCTTTGTGCGAAACGAGCGTAGAACGGATTGAGGTGAGCAAGAAAATCCTGTGCCGTTTTGCGATATTCGCAATAGTTTTCGAAAAATTAATTATTTTGTCTCAGCTAATGAGAGCAGAAAAAGCGACAGCCGGAAGAAAGATGTCTTTGGCCGGCGCGCAACCGTGATACATGCGAATCGCGACTCGCTGCGTCCTTCCGCCCATAGCTACGAGACAGAGCGAGGGCTTAGCTTGATACATTAATATATGTACATGACATATCCGTATGCCGAGTCGATGCCGAATCTAAGAGTGTATTTTCGCTTCGTTGTTTCATCTCTACATACACGTACACAGCCGAAGCAATGACACGTTTCGATTCTGCACACGGATGTCATGATAAGGTGGTCCTTATTTTTCGACTTTCAAATTTTTTCCACGGCATCCTCCACAAAGTTTCCATTTGATAAAAAAAAAATTCCAGCCAAAACTTTGCTTGATTGGATAACGAGAACCTGTGTCTCCAGATCGTTAAACATTGGAATGTCTTTGTATTAGGTGAAGTAAAAAGTTCTGAGCGTTTTTTCGCTTTATTTCGACGATGAAATTAACATAGTTAGGATTACCCGATTTCGATCAAATATGCGCCGTTTTGTTCGATAACTTTTATCCATTTTGAAGGCAATTTCATAATTCCGCGATTGAAGAAGTCCTCGTCCCTATTGGTAAAAAACTTGACCAGCTCATTTTCACACTTGAGGCCAGTTTTGTACCATCAAGAAAATTTTGCAAATGCTTGAAAAGGTGATAATCGCTTGGTGCCAAGTCTGGACTATACGGCGGGTGCAATAGAACCTCCCATCCAAGCTCTCGGAGCTTCTGGCGCGTCGTTAATGATGTGTGCGGCCTGGCGTTGTCTTGATGGAACACAACACTATTTCCTATTGGCCAATTCTGGCCGCTTCTGGTCGATCGCCTGCTTCAATCTGGTCAGTTGTTGACAGTAGAGGTCCGAATTGAGTGTTTGGCCCGATGGGAGCAGCTCATAGTGGATGATTCCTTTCCAATCCCACCAAACACACAGCAAAACCTTCTTGGCCGTTAATCCGGGCTTGGCGATC
>NW_022639635.1:360281-365315 GCF_010583005.1 Odontomachus brunneus | reverse complement strand
TTTGCTGTTGCATTCGATACTGTATTGGGTCCATAAACAGCACAAATTTTTTTGGCCGCCTGCTTCGCCTTTTCACCTTGGTCGTAGTGGTATTGAAGAATGTATCGAATTTTCTCGTTTTTTACCTCCATTTTAGAACGCTGTAACACACAACTCGCTTGACCAAACACAAAACTGTCACAGAACTTTTTTTGAAGCGTAATGTCACCTTTAAATCGCCGTATAGTATGACCCGATGCGATATATACATCGTGAGATATGGCTCACTAAAGACATCTAGCGGAAAACGCTCAGAACTTTTTACTTCACCTAATATTAAGCTGCCTACGTTATCAATATGATTTTAAAGCGTGTTTTTCACAAAAATCGCCCTAGAGGACTTTTCTTTTTTCTTTTTACGTCGTTTGAGATCTTATAGTCTCATTTAAACAATTAGATAAATTGCTGATGAATAAAAATAAAAATAAATAGTTATTGCATTTTAGATTTGGTTTTCGGGTTTGAGCCGCATGGATTCATCTTTGTTTGATTCCGACGTTTCGCGAACATTTTAGTCCGTTTCATCAGGGAGGAACGACCCGATGCCGACTTGTTCCTGAGAGATCTTGCTTTATACAAGGTATCTCACACTCTTCTCCGGACATTTTGTGGGGATGTAGAATGGGTGGATGTGAACATAAAAGTCCTATACCGTTTTGCCAAATTCGTAATAATAGTTGAGTAATTAATTGTGAAAGATTAAGGAAAAACTCACGCTGATTAGTCATAGGAGGAGTGCTCGGCCTCAGCGTAGATCCACTAATGTACCTCGCGTGTACCGCCGCGCGATAATTGGAAGAACATCGCGGCCAATGCCCATGCTATATTGAGATACATGTCGATGGAAAAAGAAGATAGAAAGAGAGAAAGCAACAGATAAAATTTGCAAAAAATCTAATTACTTTCTACGTATCGTTCACTGTTAGAAGAATATTCAATAGTTGGAATATAATAGAATTCCTATCTGTGTGACGAGTTCGTAATCGCGAGCGTGCCATCCGCCATTGCGACGCGAAGCTCGGCGCGATGCAGCGAGACGTACACAGATAGACGGAGTGCGCGTAAAAGGAGGAGGACAAATGCCATCATAGGATCTGAATATCGAACATCTCAATATAAGCATCCTCCTACGCTCCTCCTACGACCAATCAGCGTAAGTTTTTCCTTAATCTTTCACAATTAATTACTTGACTATTATTATGAATTTCGCAAAACGGTATAGGACTTTTATGTTTACATCAACCCATTCTACGTCTCCACAAAATGCCTGGAAGAGAGTGTGAGACACCCTGTATAGTAGTTGGCATAGGGGAAGAGGGGGGAGGAAACAAGAAGGTGAGGGGTTAGCAGGGAGGGATGGTGGTGGGAAATTTGTTATCTGTCATGTTTTGGAAACCGGGAGGACGGATTGTCAGATTGAAATGATTTTTTGTCCCTGTTGAGATTGTTGGGGTGTTTTTGAATTTCCAAGGATTCCCTGTATTTCCTAGGAAAGTAGTTGTTGATTTTGGCTAGTACTGTTATTTCGTTGAACAGGATTTTGTGTCCGCTTTCTAGATTGTGTTCCGCTAGTGCTGACTGCGTTACATTTTTCAGTTTGACTGCGCTTTGAAGTTCCTTTACACGTGTGCTCACTATCCTCCCGATTTCTCCTATATAGACTTTGCTACAGAAGCAGCGGACTCTATATACTCCAGAAGTGTCTAGTGGAGGTCTTCTGTCTTTTAGTTGTTTAGATACTATCCTATTTTTGTTGGTGGTTTTTAGATGGTTTTAATATTGCGTTTTTCAGGATTCTGCCAATTTTGTTTGTATGTAGGGAAGGAAGGTAGTGATGGAGTTTCATTCTTTTGTCTGTCTCTGGAGTTGTTCAGTCCGTGTGTTTTGATGTCTTCTGGTTTGATGTTTCCTGATTGTTTTGTTTATCTGTGTTGCCGTGTAGCCATTATTTTGAAGAGTGTTTCTGAGATCCTTAAGTTCGCTTTGGATGTTATTCTTGTCGCAGATGGCTAATGTTCTGTGTATTAGCGAATCGAGGACCGATTGTTTTTGAGCTGGGTGAGAATGTGATTCGGCATAGAGATATCGGTTGGTGTACGTTTCTTGTGAACTTGGTGACCCAGGAAGCCATCTGTTCTTCTTGTGATTAGGACATCCAGGAAAGAGAGTCTGTTGTTTTGTTCGATTTCCATTGTGAAGGTAATATTGGAATGTTGTGTGTTGAGCGCATGTAGGGATTCCTGAAGTTTTTCTTTCCCGTGTTACCAAATGACGAAAGTGTCATCTAGATATCGGAGCCATATTCGGGATTTCAACTGGCACTTTTGGATGACTTGAGATTTGAAATGTGCTATGAAGATGTTAGTTATGACTGGAGAGATTGTGGATCCCATGGCTGCGCCTAAAATTTGTTTATAGAATTGATTATTAAAGCTGAAATATGTATTGGTCAAGCAGTTTTCTGGCAGAGACTTGCTTTGAGGTCTTGATTATTTTGAAGGTGTTTGGAATTGGGACCTGCGTGAACAAAGATGATACGTCGAAAATTACCAGGATGTCGTTTGATTAAAGTTGGATCCATTTTATATTCTGGATGAAATTCGCTGAGTTTCTGACAGTGTAGGGGATGTTTTTGTTGACAAGTTTCAGTTTACTATTTGAAAAGCGTGCCAGTTTGTATGTTGGGGAGTTTATGGTGCTCACTATAGGTCTGAGTGGTATGTTGGTTTTGTAGATCTTGGGAAGGCCGTATAGTCTTGGAAGTGTTGCGTTTTTTGGGATTAGGATGGTTTTTGTTTTGTCTGGGTACTGTTCTTTATAAGTTTCGTTGTTTGGGCTTTTAGGGATTTGGTGAGGTTTTCCTTCAGTTTCTGGTAGGTATCGTCTGTGAGGAGTTCCAATATTTTCTTGTCATAGTCTTCTTTGGTCATAATTACTGTTGTGTTATCTTTGTCCGCTGGAAGAATGATGTCCGTATCCTGGTTTAGTTATCTTAGAGCGTACCGTTCTGGTCTGGTCAGGTTATATTTTGGTAGTTTAGATTTCTGTAGTATGTTAGCTGTTAACCTACGGACATTGTTAGATTGTTCTTGTGAGAGTAGGTATACGGAGGATTCTATCTGACTGATTAATTCTTCCTTTAGTATTTTAGTTGGAGCTATTGCAAAGTTTGATTTTTTGTGGAGGGAAAAATGGGTTCTGAGGAGAAGGTTTTGTTGGATGTGTTCTTTACCGTGTTTGGCGGAGGAGGTGTAACTATTTTTTGTGGTGTTAGTTTGTGATACTGTCTGTCGTTGGAATGACTACGTAAGTGTTTGGGATTGTTCGTTTGTTATGTGATCCAGTATGAGTCATACGTCTGGTCGAAGGGTTGAGGCTAAGAAAAGGTGGAGTTGGAAAAGTTTTTGGGGGATTTTACTAACCTTCATTTTTATGTATGAGATGCATTTCTTTTCTAACAAGGCTGCGGTTTTCTGCAGAATACTGTTTGCCTTCTTCGTGCCTAGATGGTTTTTTAGTTGTAGGAACTTTGGGACGATGTTGTTGCATCTTTTTAGAAAGACTAAGGTTGAAAAGTGCTTTGGTAAAAATGATCTGAGTTTGCTAAAGGAGTTGATCTTAGCAAGAATATTCTCCCTGTGGAGAGAGGATATATAATAGACCGCAGGTTCGCAACGTTTCCAATTGTCTGAACGCGTCAAACAATATAAAGAAATGGCATTTTTTCGGTAAAAAGTTTGTCTCATTCTAACGAAGGCTGCTTTATTCCCACCACTTATTGTTTTGTGGCGGGAATAAAGCAGCCTTCGTTAGAATGAGACATACTTTTTACCGAAAGAATGCTATTTCTTTATAATATTTGACGCGTTCAGACAATGGAAAACGTTGCGAACCCGCGACCTAGGTATTATATAGTCTGTTTGATAAGTGTCCGACAAAACTTTTACATATAGATGGGAAATTCAAACAGGAGCCGGTTGGTGGATCCCCCATGGCACATTGCGTCCAAGCACCCGGGGGCTGCCAAAAAATTGGTGTCGACCCCGAGGCTTATTTGTGTTATTTGCACCGGATGAGGAGGGGCAACGGTGGAGACGGGCATACATGGACAGCAGGTCTTAAAGGATAGCAACCTTTGACTTTGAGAGATTGACAGCTGTACCATTTGGTAGAGTAACATTGTTTCTCTCTGTAGTCGCCGTGTGCTCGGGATGTCGCTTCCGAACGGCATCTCTGAGCGTCGTCTAGGAAGAGGAGAGTGTCGTGAGCGTGGAATGTCAGGTAGCTCAGTGGTCACTCGGCAAGCGAAAGACCCGGATTCGAGTAGAAGACCCTGGCCTAGCAGAACCGCGCTCTCGATATTTTTCTCTCTCTGGAATGAAAAGATACGAAGATCTCGAACGCACGGCGCCGCCGCCACCTAATATGCCCTCCTCCTTCCATGGGATTTCCACGGGAAATTCAAACAGAGACACCTTTCGCCTAAAATGCTTTGTTGATAAAGCTTTAGTTGTCATTCCCCACATAGAACAAAATATCTCATAGACGTATATAATAAATCTATAAATCTATGGAACATCTATGTTTATTGAAGATGTTATCTATATGTATAATATATGTAAATGTAATGTTAAATAATATACGTATATAAAGCACAAATCCATAATACATATAAAATACATATATAAAATGTGTATGGAATAATGTACAATTTACAGTTAATAGATATTTCTTTGAGGTATAAACAATGTGCGTAAAAAAAATATATATAGTGGCATATTATTGATGTCTAATAGATGTATGGCATACGTATAAAAAAAAAATATATATATATATACAGGGTGTCCCGAAGTCCCATGATGACCCTTGATGAGAACGTAGAACAGATTGAGGTGAGCAAGAAAGTCCTGTGCCGTTTTGCGATATTCGCAATAGTTTTTGAGAAATTAATTATTTTGTCTCAACAAATTAGCGTACAGAAAGCGGCAGCGGAAA
>NW_022639635.1:359300-359901 GCF_010583005.1 Odontomachus brunneus | reverse complement strand
AAAAAAAAAAAAAAAAAAATATATATATATATATATATATATATATATATATATATATATATATATATATATATATATATATATTGTAACGCTACACTCGCGGCTCGTGCAGCCGGTTTCACTAATCGAATGCAGCGACAAAATATATTATATTCTTCGCGCCTCGGCGACCGTTCGGCAGATCCAGCGAGACCCGACAGCTCACACGAACAAAAACTCTAGATGGGCGCCAGGTACGGCGGTCCGTACCCACTAACAAAGTCGCAACACTAATTATAACTCTAAGCGGTGGTCTCGCCGACGAGGACAACTTGCCCTCCGCCCGAACGGCTCGCCCGAACGTCCGGCAGCTTAGCCCTGCTCTCGGTAGAGGGGCTGGTTCGCGCGATGTCGGAAGGGTTAGTGGTTGGCGGGTGTTGAAATAATCAAAGGCGGATGTCAGATATTCGAATTTATTCGACGGTAGCCAATTACAATTAGGAGATATTTCGCTCGCGTGAACACGACAACAACTCGCGTAATATTCTTAGATTCGGTAGCAATTCTCAATAACACAATACAGATATCCTTGCTTGCGGTCGCGATGCTGATCCTCGGCAGT
>NW_022639635.1:358893-359290 GCF_010583005.1 Odontomachus brunneus | reverse complement strand
AAGGATAGCAACCTTTGACTTTGAGAGATTGACAGCTGTACCATTTGGTAGAGTAACATTGTTTCTCTCTGTAGTCGCCGTGTGCTCGGGATGTCGCTTCCGAACGGCATCTCTGAGCGTCGTCTAGGAAGAGGAGAGTGTCGTGAGCGTGGAATGTCAGGTAGCTCAGTGGTCACTCGGCAAGCGAAAGACCCGGATTCGAGTAGAAGACCCTGGCCTAGCAGAACCGCGCTCTCGATATTTTTCTCTCTCTGGAATGAAAAGATACGAAGATCTCGAACGCACGGCGCCGCCGCCACCTAATATGCCCTCCTCCTTCCATGGGATTTCCACGGGAAATTCAAACAGAGACACCTTTCGCCTAAAATGCTTTGTTGATAAAGCTTTAGTTGTCATT
>NW_022639635.1:358504-358883 GCF_010583005.1 Odontomachus brunneus | reverse complement strand
GCCCCAGTTCCCCGACGCCGCACCGCTCCGCGACACTAATCACCAAAAATCAGTAGTTCGTTCTCCTTGGAACGGACTCACCAAACAGCGGAGCGGGGCAGTCGGCAACGAGCAGCGGCGGTTCCCTCTGGGTTCACACAAAAGTCCAGCCCGTGCGGTAGCGGCCTTACAGATGCTGAGGTCAGGTCGTCCTTGGTCGTCGGCTCCGTGGATGGCACGTCCCTTACACGCTCTAGGCACGGCTCACAGGAAAAAGCTCTCGAGCTGTCGTTGGGACCTCGTTTTACCCCAGGTTTGAATTGCTAGCTCCGACAGCTATCGGCCGTTGATTGGCCGATTTGCAGGATTGAATCCCCCGTTATTCGGCCGTTGTTTTGCG
>NW_022639635.1:357019-357408 GCF_010583005.1 Odontomachus brunneus | reverse complement strand
TCGTTGGGACCTCGTTTTATCCCAGGTTTGAATTGCTAGCTCCGACAGCTATCGGCCGTTGATTGGCCGATTTGCAGGATTGAATCCCCCGTTATTCGGCCGTTGTTTTGCGTTAGCTGTTGTTTACCAGCTGGATCTTTCTGGCCGGTCGGCCTCTCCGACCTTGGAGCTTCGTCGTATCGGCAGCCGTCGTTTCTTCAGTCCCCGAGCCTCGCGGCGTCTTCGCCTGGCTCGGAGGACGCTCCGGGTCGTGGAGGATGTGCTCGTCGGACTCGCCCTGGTAGCAGCTGTCCTCCGTTCGTCCGCGGTGTCCGTCGACTCCGTCCCAACGGCTCCCTTGCGGCAGCTCAGGACTGATCCACCTCGGCAGCTCTCGCTCTCTACGTTCC
>NW_022639635.1:356198-357009 GCF_010583005.1 Odontomachus brunneus | reverse complement strand
AACGAATATGTTATATACGACTATTATGTCCAGATAGAACAAATGTTAAAATCAAGTCATAAGACGTATTTAATTTGTATATGTAAGGCATCTTTAAGAGATTATTTACAATAAATACCCAGATAACAGCGAGAATTGAAAAAGAATTCAGTCGTAGGTCAGCAATTGCGAGTTTATTTTTAGGTGCAAAAAGAATTCTTTTCACTGAACACTGATGAATTCTTTTTACATTTAAAAATGAACTCAGAATTGGTGACATACGACTGAATTCTTTCTAAATCCCCTATGTTATGTGGGTACTTATTGTATAGATAGCCTCACAGTTTATATTTCAAAGAACTATCTATTAGCTATACATTGTACATTTTTCTATGCACATTTTATATACGTGTTTTATATATATTATAGATATGTGCTTATAGACATATATTACTTAACATTATATATAAAAAATCTGAGTATTATTGTATAATATATATCTAAGTATTTATTGTAGATAATCTCTTAAAGATACCTTAAAGACAACTTAAACACGTCTTATGACTGATTTTAATATTATCTGGGTGCATAATAGTCGTATATAACATATTCGTTAATATATATATAAAATGAACGTTTAACATATGTGTAATAGATGTCTGTTAATCGTAAAGAATATATTATCTTACACACATTCAATAAACACATTATATATGTAAATTAATTGTAAATAACACAAGCTATATATATTTATATTTCTTTTTTATATACGTATGCCATACATCTGTTAGACATCAATAATATGCCACTATATATATATATATATATATAT
>NW_022639635.1:355597-356067 GCF_010583005.1 Odontomachus brunneus | reverse complement strand
TAAGAACATCGTTGGAGTCATCAGAGTCACCGCGTGCGCGCTCGATCTGTCACGTTAAGCAACAGTTTAGTGCGGTCAGGACATGGATGTGACCGGTGTTTTTCTACCGCTTGGGATCGAAATTATCGCAGGAGGATTCATGAAAGTTTGGAATGTGTTTGACAACTTTCGATATCTACCCACATAAAACAGTTACATCTAAATATATGTATATTTTAGAAGAGAGCTAGAATTGATATGTATATATCTATTAGATGTTCAGAGTTGATCTGTCAAATATCTATATATGGTGAAAATGTCCGCCTTGTATACAGATACTGTATGTATAATAGAAGTGATGTGATAGATGTTTATATATCTATTAGATAGCTATTTACGTATCTATTAGATATCTAATAGATATTTATATGTATCAACTATAAACGTATATTATATATATATATATATATATATATATATATATATATATA
>NW_022639635.1:342989-351967 GCF_010583005.1 Odontomachus brunneus | reverse complement strand
CAAATTTTTGGCGCCCAACGTGGGGCCCTGAGATTGCGACCTTACCGTCTCGGTGGGCGGACGGGAAGTCAGAGATTTTTTGAGACTTTCGCATATTGTTTTGTGACCACTCCGAGTGTGGGGTCTGCCTGCTTGGTGGGTAGGTCTGTCCGTCCCTGTCTGTGTGCCATATTGTTCGCCGTGTCGCGGGGTGAGCCAAATCGGCCCCCGGACAACTAAATCTTTTTTTTTGTGTGTGCGCGCGAGCGAGGCGTCTCCGCGCTACAGTGGTAGAGTGCGGACCGTGTGGGGTCGCGAGGGGAGTGATAGGTGCGGTAGATCGCGGACAGTGCGACGGTTCGTGGAGCGGTGTCGCGTGCCGTCGGGTCGCGAGGATCGCGGTTCGCGACGCGAGTGGCGGCGGGCGGCTCCGTGCGCGGTTAGTGGAGCGTTCGCGCCTCCGTCGAGATGCCGAAGGGCGATCTCGACGCGTGGATCCTGGAGCTGTCGCTCGAGCAGCTCCAGGATGAAGCCACCGTGCGGGGCTTGGTCGCGACGGGCACCATCGCCGCGTTGAGGTCGCGACTGACGCGCTACGAGCGCGCGGGACGTCGCGACCCGGTGCCGCCGTCACCCGCGGTGGACGCGTCGCTCTCGGAAGTTGACCTCCACGAGGAGGAGGTCCCTGAGGGGGCGGTCGGCGGTATAACCAGGGGGCCTACACTACCGGGTCGAGGAGCGCTCGACCATACCGTATCGGGCCCCGAGGAATCTGGGCCACTACCGTTCAAAATCGAGGCCCCCGCGAGACCGCCGACCACCGTTCCGCCGACGGCGCGCGTGCTTATACCGCCACCATTCTCGTTGCCGCGCGAAGGGTTACCGGCGGCCTTCGAGCCGCAGGCGACCTTTAGGCAGTCGGCTCACGAGTTCCGACCGCGCGCGGGAGAGCGGTCGTTATCGGCCAGCGACGCATACAACACCATGCGTCGCTGGAATATTAGTTTCTCGGGCGCGCGCGGGTGTGACGTCGAGACCTTCCTCACGCGGATTGAGGAAGGTCGCGAGCTGGTGCCTATCGCGGACGGGGACCTGCTAAAGTGTCTCCCGTTCTTCCTGACCGGTATCGCTTTACAGTGGTACCGGGTAAAGAAGTCGCGATGGGCCACGTGGCGCGACTTCGAGGCGGCGGTACGCGTCCGGTTCGGCGACCCGGACTACCAGTTCGCCCTGCGTGACGAGATCACACGTCGCACGCAGGGCGAGCGGGAGCCGGTCGCCGATTATTTGACGTGCCTATCGGGACTGTTCGGCCGGCTCGATCCACCCTGGAGCCTGGTCGAGCAGTTAAATTACGCGCATCGAAACATGTTGCCGCGCCTCCAGGTCGCCGTCCACCGCGACGACTTTATCGATATTGACGCTCTCGAGAGACTCGCGACGAGAGTGGAGCGAAGCTACCTCGCCGCGAGTCAATACCGCGCGCCGCCGCCACCCGAACAATCGACGTTTCCCGATTTCGCGTATCGGCCGCCACCGCGCTCGTCACGGCCGTCAACGACGATGACGGCCGAGGCGCAGATATCTTTTGGTGAACGGGACTCGAGGGTCGCGAGCGAGGGTGGGCGTCCGCGCGCCGACGGCGCGGCGCGTCGTCCCGCGAGGGCGACTCCGCCGACTCCCGCAAGGGCGACCCGACCAGCGGCCGCCCAAGCGGGGGGAGCGGGAGCGGGGGAGAGGAGCGAGACTCCGCGGGAAACCGCGGAGGCCTCCACCTCACAACCCACGTCGCGGCGCAGGCCAGCGAAATGCTGGAACTGCGACGCGACGGGGCACTTCTCGCGCGATTGTCGCGAACCCCCGCGCGTCCACTGTTACCGCTGTGGACGCAATCAACAGACGGTGCGGACGTGCCCCTCGTGCGCGGGAAACGGGAGAAGAGGACGATAGGTCGGGTCCCTGCGTCCTCTCCCGTTTCCGAGACCCGTGAAGTAGAAGAGAAGGTTAGCGGATCGTATGGAATGCGTCAGGTTAGTGAGCGTGCGTCCCTAAAATATATAGAATTTTTTGTGGGCGAGAACTGCCTCCTCGGATTGGTCGATACCGGTTCTGATAGAACCATTTTTGGTGAAGAAGGTATCGACCTAATCCGAGAGCTAGAGTTACCGATCTCGCAGGATTCCGATTCCCGAGTTCGCTTGGCGAACGGGAATATCGTGTCGATGAGTGAATCGACGAATATCGCTATCGCGTTGCAGGGACGAACGCGCACGCTTACCGTCGGCTTGATGCCGAGTCTCGCAGTCTCGGTTGTTATCGGGATGGACTTTCTCGCCGCCTTTGGTGTTATAATAGATTTTTCGCGAGGCGAGTGGTCCTTTGCGAGTGACGCAACGATCCGCTATCCGTTCTGCAACGAGCGCGGACAGGAAAACCGGTGCTGCGGGGTCTCGGAATTATCGCGAATAGAGAACGAAAAATTAAAGGAATTTTTAGTGGATACCGTACCGACCGCTGTCGAAAGCCCCGGTGTAACGTCGCTTACCGAACATCGTATCGACGTCGGGACTCATCCGCCGATTCGACAGCGATGTTATTTAGTATCGCCAAAAGTGCAAGAGGCGATCCGTGGCGAAGTAGATCAGATGTTAGAGAACGGAATAATAGAGCCGTCGAAAAGCGAGTGGTCTAATCCGATCGTGATGGTTAAGAAACCGAGTGGCAAGTACCGTTTTTGTATCGACTTCCGTAAAGTAAACAATGTCTCGAAGAAGGACGCGTACCCGTTACCGAATATGACGGGTATTCTCGACAAGTTACGTTCGGCTCGTTATATTTCGACTATCGATTTAAGCCAAGCTTATTTTCAAATACCGTTAGCGAAAGAAAGTCGAGAAATTACCGCATTTTCCGTACCGGGAAAAGGGCACTACCACTTCACGCGAATGCCGTACGGGTTATCGGGGGCTCCAGCAACTTTCCAACGGTTGCTCGATAAATTAATCGGTCCTGAAATGGAGCCTCACGCGTTCGTTTATCTCGATGATATTGTGGTAGTGACCTCAACGTTCGAACAACATCTCGAATGGCTGTCGCGTGTCTTTGCGAAAATAAACTCTGCCGGTTTAACGATAAACGTGGAGAAGAGTGAATTCTGCCGCTCGGAAGTAAAATATCTCGGATTTTTGGTGCATAAAGACGGTTTGAAAGTCGACGACGAGAAGGTACAGCCTCTTCTCGATTACCCGGCGCCTGTTAATCTAAAACAGCTTCGTCGCTTTTTAGGTATGGCGTCATGGTATCGTCGCTTTTTACCGAATTTCGCGACCATTAGTGAACCACTCACACGCTTGCTACGTAAAGGCAAGCGCTGGGAGTGGGATAACGAGCAACGGACTGCATTTGAAAAGATCCGAGCGGATTTGACCACTGCGCCGATTTTATCGTGCCCGAATTTTGAGTTGCCGTTCGTGCTACAAACCGACGCGAGTACCGTGGGCTTAGGAGCGGTGTTGACGCAGACGATCGACAAGGTCGAACGTGTTATTGCGTACGCCAGCCGAACGCTCACGGATGCCGAAAAGAAATATAGCACGACGGAGCTCGAATGTTTAGCTGTTGTCTGGGCAATTAAGAAATTTCGTCCGTATCTCGAAGGCTACCGATTTACCGTTATTACCGATCATAGTAGTTTGCGATGGTTGCATAATTTAAGCAACCCCACGGGTCGTCTAGCACGCTGGGCGTTGGAATTGTTAGAGTACGATTATGAAATCGTACATAGGAAGGGAGCGCTACATCACGTTCCCGATGCGCTATCGAGGATGTACGAGGGGGATTCCGAGACCCCCTTGGCGGCCGTCGCGATAGCGAGCGTTACCGATATCGACGCTATAATTAGTGAAACGACTGACGAGTGGTATCGTAAGCGATTTAGTGACGTCGCGAAAGAGCCGAAGCGGTTTCCGACGTGGCGAATTGTCGACGAGCGACTATATTTTCTGAGGCCAACGAAAATAATTAGTGATTTGGTGGAGGATCTCGATCGGTGGAAATGGGTGCTTCCGCGCGAGCTGCGGAGGGAAGCACTCCAGGAATCCCACGATCATCCTCAAGCGGGCCATCTAGGTGTCGACAAGACTTTTCATCGTCTTGCCGTCGCCTATTACTGGCCCAACATGTTTCGTGATATCGTCGGCTATGTCAGAAAGTGTGATATCTGTCAGCGGACTAAGGTGGACCAGCACGCCCCTGCAGGTCTTATGGGGCGGAGAATTATCGAAGTACCGTGGACGGTGGTTGCTGCCGATATTATGGGCCCGTTGCCGCGGAGCAAGGCCGGCTACTCTTACCTCTTGGTGATTCAAGATTTATTTTCGAAATGGGTAGAGTGCCGTGCCTTGCGTGCCGCGAACGGAAAGCTCATACGGGCAGCTATCGATGATCTCGTAATATCGCGCTGGGGGACACCGAAGGTCCTGTTGACAGATAATGGTACCGAGTTCGTCAACAAGACAATTGAAGATTTCGCGAAGGAGCGTGGAATACACCACTCTACCGTACCGCCGTATCACCCGCAGGCCAACCCGGTCGAGCGGGTGAATCGAATTTTGAAGACGATGATCGTGGCGTTCCTCGATCGAGATCATCGCGAATGGGACGCTCACCTTGTCGATTTTCGTTTCGCTTACAATACCGCACATCACTCGTCATTAGGTACGTCGCCCGCATTTCTAAACCTCGGCCGCGAACTCGAACCGTCGCAAACATTGCGGAAGCATCGTACCGACAATCTGACTATCGACCAGCAAGATCCGGCCCGATGGTCAGAGCGAATGACCCAGTTATCGAAATTGCATGTATGGGTTAGCGAAAATTTAGAGGCCGCGTACCAACGGCAGTCCGCGCACTATAACTTGCGGAGACGCCCAGCGAATTACCGTATCGGGGACTTGGTGTTGCGACGGCAGCATGTCTTGTCGTCAGCAGCTCACCACACGGCCGCAAAGTTGGCCCCGAAATTTCAGGGGCCATATAAAATCTCAAAGATGAGATCGGCGGTCGTGTGTGAGCTGGCACAGTTGGACGGGCAGGTGATGGGAAAAGTGCACGTAAAGGAACTGAAGCCTTACGTGCAGCCCGCCTCGTTACAGATAGAACCAGCTAATACCAGCAAAAATGGCTGAAAGGGACTCCGACCTGTACCGGCGGTGGACGGAATATCGGACCAGATATCGCGACATATTCATCGCCATCCACCGCAACCACCCCGGGTTCTGGGCGGGGGCCCGGGACTTGTGGGAGCGGGCCCAGGCGGAGCGGACCACCACTCGGGGAGCGGTGGTGCGGAACTTCCCGCCAGTACGGGACGCGAGTACACAGACGTATTCGCGTCCCAGGGCTAGCACCACCACCCAAACCTCCGGGTGGTGGGACACCTACGACGAGATGATGGCGGAGGTCCAGCGGCGGGCGGGACAGGGCGCCCGCGGACGCACCCAACGGCGGGAGCCGAGCCCGCGACCCTCAGCGTCGGGGACCGGAAGGGCCCCCGCTGGGCAAAGCGGGGTCCCCCGGCCCGCGCGGGCGACGTCCGGTGGTCGGGGCGGGGAGGGCTGCTGGAATTGCGGCCGCCCCGACCATCGGTACTCGGAGTGCCCTCGCTCCCGAGGTAGCGACTTCTGCTACCGGTGCGGGGAGCGGGGGACCATGTTCCGCGACTGCCCGCGCTGCGGGGAGGGTTGGCGGAACCCGGGTACAACCGCCAAGGGGCCGCGAAGGGGCGGCTAAAGGGCCCCCGGACTATCGCTTTATTTTTCTTTTTTTTTAATATCGTTTTCTTTCATTTCTTTTTCCTACCGCTGTACGGCCGAAATAAAGAGGACGTGCGAAAAAGAAAGAAAAGCCTAATTTAGTGACCTTCCCCGACGATCCTACTCCTGAAAAGCGAACACCACGCGACAGTATCGACCTCGCGACAATACCGATGAGGGAAGTCGTGCCCCTCACAATCGCCGTGCCGCGAGACGAGACGCAAGCAATCAAGGAATATCGCGAACAGCTCGCAGGGATTACCGCGAGCACGCGCCGCGAGAAACATTAAATTTTGTGAGCAGATGGGCGGTCATGGCGAGCCCATAGCTGAGGCGACCGGGGCGGTCTTCCCCGGGGAGGGGGGAGTTGTGACGTGGCAGCCGTGGAGGCGCCCGTCTCAAGAATCCCGTGTCGATTATGGGAAAGAATGTTTATCGCGTGCCGTGTCGCTAGCGGTTTTCGAGACCTTGCCGAGTGTCGCGTTCCGTCGGATTGTTTGTTGTGAAAAATTTAGAACAAAGCGAAGAAGCGATTTTTGCGAGCGGAGCAGATGCGAAGGTCAGCGCGTCCCGAATTTTGTGCCCCTCGACGCCCCTTGCCGGCCACCAGGACGAGGAGCGGAGGACATCGAGGGACGAGGATGCAGAGGACGACAACGAGCGGAGCCCTCCATCAGGTGAATCGCACTCTCGTACCTTGGCGACGAAAAATTATTATCGCGAATTATCTAGCGCTCAGCAATAGAAAATATTCTCTTGCTGAGAAAGTATCGTAGTTACAATACAGTATCGCGTTTAGACAGATCAGCTGTATTTACTTTCAGCGAAGCAGCCGTCACGAGAAACCCGGCAGGAAAAAACGGGAGAGCCGGGAGAGACAACCAAGCAAGCTCCCGATGTCAACAATGTCTCGAGACGGAAAGTGTCTCGAGACAAGACTATCGAAAATTGCCGACTCTCGACGATCGACGACCCCAGGACAAGGGGGGTAGCGACGAGGGAGGATCCACGAGGATACGTGATCCTCCCAGAGCCGATCAGCTGCCAGCCTTACCGCGACTACCGCCGTGAACAGCCGATATAGCTTCACAGTATCGCGCGTGAAAGAGAGAGAGGAGAAAGAGAGCGAAGAGAGAGTGAAGGGAGAGAGTGCGGGGAGAGAGAGGGAGAGAGAGAAAGAGAGCGACGGGAGAGCAGGAACGAGCGGAGCGAGAGAGAGTGAGCGGAGTGCGAGAGGACGGGGAGAGAGAGCGAAAGAGAGGACGGAGAGAGAGAGAGACCGGGAAGAGAGCGGAAGGAGAGCGAGAGAGGACCGCTACCGCTGCCGTCACCGCTGACGCCGTCGCCGACGCAAGGGCTGTCGCCGAAAGTGTAAGACCAACCATCTGCTCCGATTGAAATTGTACCGCGTCTCGTATCGTCGTGTCTCGTCCGCGGAGTGGTCGCGCGGGTAAAGAGGGCTCGCCCGAGGAGAGTGTCCTCGGGCTTATTGTACCGTTTCGCGCAAAGCATCGTCTCGCGAACTATATTCTCTCGCGTGTATTAACGATCGGGACGAGAGAGAGTCCCCGAATAAACTTCTTGTTGTTACCGTCACCGAGTCTAGTGATTTCGCCTCCTAACCCATCCCGTCTCCGACTCTAATTTACTAAGAGCTACCGGTCCCGACGGTTCCGGGACGCGCCTCTTTTGTGATATTCACTTATTATCGCGCTTATTGAGGTGGTGCGGCCTTTCCGTACCTGGCGCCCAACTCTCGCGAGAATCTTTGTGGCGTGTTCGGGAGCCGACGGTAATTTGACGACGAGGCGAACAGGCGACTGTTTGCCGTCGCTCGCGATAAGTTCCGCTCGCGAGTACCGTCGCACTGTATACAAGGCGGACATTTTCACCATATATAGATATTTAACAGATCATTTAATAGATATATACATATCAACTCTAGCTCTCTAATATACATATATTAGATGTAATGTTCTATGTGGGTCGTTCTTCGTGATAAAAATATATATTTCGCCATGAATGCCAAATACACATTGCGTTTCGAAGCCGTGTTTCTTTGTACACACTCGAAAGGACTAAAAATGTCACGCCAAGCGGCTGCTAAGTACATGAAAAAGTCAAAAGTATTTGTAAATTAGTGGGTGAATCGCTATTTAGAGATGAAAAATATCGATGACTTATATTATGATGATATTGAAACGTGGCTCTATGCAAGGATTTGGCACTTTGCATATCTTCATAAACAACTTAAACGCTAGCAAAATGGTCAAAATTTATGAGAAGGATTTATTACTATCTGCTCAAACATGGTTTATAAGGAAAAACGAAAAATGGGTACTACAAGAGGACAATGATTCTAAATGTCGAAGTCGGCTTTGTACCACGTGGAAATAAAAAAATAATGTTGAAGTACTGGACTGGCTGTTACAGTCACCGGATGCAAATCCTATCGAAAACGTTTGGTCCTTGATGAAGTTTAAACTTCATGGAAAGAAAATTTGGTCGGTCAAAGAATTATTTCGACAAATTCTATTAATGTGGAGATCATTACTTCAAGAATATGCGAATAGTTGAAAGTATACCTCTGAGATGCTAGACAATTATTAATAATGAAGGCGACTGCACAAATTATTAATAATAAAACATCACAGTTCTAATCAAGTAATATATGTGTATTTTATTCCAAATCATTTCAATAAATTATTTATTAAGTTTTGCCATACACGCTCTTATCAAACAGACTGTACATTTATGGTCCCCTCCCAGCATAAGGATTAGGAGCCATGAGATTATTAATTATTATGTAATATTTAATTTAAAAAGTTTGTTTATTGATAAAAACATGAAAGGTATCATGTTTTATACTTATATTGTCCTCCAAACATGCTATGGCAACTTTTATAGTCCATACATGATTTATTGTAGTTCAAACAATAAATGCAATAACTATTTATTTTTATCTTTTAGTCATCAACAATTTATCTAATTATTTAAATGAGACTATAAGATCTTAAACGATGTAAAATAGTGCCCGGAATTATTTCCACATTTCGGGCAGATTTCGGAGTTAACGCCTACTACTCCCCCCGCAGCCACTCCCCGCTCGAAGGCCAGACTGCCGATCGCGCGTGAGATGTTCGACCTCAGGATCGTATCATCGATCTATTAAATTATTACCAAATG
>NW_022639635.1:338929-342979 GCF_010583005.1 Odontomachus brunneus | reverse complement strand
AATGAAAAATGGGGTGTTCCATTTAAAAAAATTAATGTGACCTTGACCTGACCTTCGCTACGCAACCCAAGGTCAAACTGATGTGATCAGTAAATACATCTTTTTAAACGCCACAACTTTTATCTGAAACATTTTTTTCTAAAATGCTTAGTTTTCAAGATATTTCACCGGTCCGGGACTTTTTGAACACCCTGTATATATATAGTTACAAATAAAAAATGTGTTTATGTATATGTATATA
Organism: Odontomachus brunneus; assembly: GCF_010583005.1. NCBI lineage: Eukaryota > Metazoa > Arthropoda > Insecta > Hymenoptera > Formicidae > Odontomachus > Odontomachus brunneus. Next base: position 342,738 of record NW_022639635.1, on the reverse strand, counting down.
TATGTATGTATGTATGTATGTATATATGTATGTATGTATAATAATGTATGGGTTCATAATAATACAATAGTAACAATAACAAAAAGTATAAATATACAAATTTTAACAATAGATTTCCACATTGGCCATGAAGTACTATTGTTGAAGGGTTTTTTAAGTGGTTTCCCCGGTTGGCCTATTCCACTATGAAGATGATGAAATATATGTTAGCTCGGCAGGAAAACACAAAATTTTATATCGTAAAATATTAGTTTGCTGTTCATTCTCCAGATAATTCCAGTTGCAAGATAATATCGAAGCAGAGCACTCTCATTATTAACAAATACACTTTTTTTAAGATATCAATGTTTAAATTTCTATAATCTCACATGAGAACTTTAACGCTCAATGGATTTTTAAATCTCGTGCAATGAATCTTTAAATCTCGCGCAATTATTTTAAGCTCGAAAGCTCCGGTTACTAGTTGACATGCAATTGTTTTATATCCTCCGTTGTTTCTGAATGCATCAGACGTGCGTTAGCCAGTGCATTCTTGTGTGAGATCGCAGATATTTAAATATCCATAAAAGGAAATGATAGTGCTCTGCTTTGGCCTTATCTTGTCATTGAAGTCTCCTCGTTATTGGCAGAATGGAACGCAAATACATACAACCTTTTGACAAGGTATGGGAAGAAATCTTCTTTGCATTAATTAATAATAAAACCACCTGTCTTCTGTGTGGCTATCAACCATCTCGTGTTGAGAAGTTTACCCTTCGTAGATACTATAATAACAAACACGCTAAAGAGTATTCGAAAAATGTGGACGAGGAGAAACATAGTTTAATTGAGGGATTAAAATTAACGTTTTAAGAAGGTTGTAGTTCTAGTTCTTTTGTCGATAATGCTACATCTTCGGCAAAAGCTTTCAATGCGTTGTATGCCATTTCAAATCTTATCGCGAAACATTCCAAGCCGTTTAGTGAGGGAGAATTTGTGAAGGAATGCCTCATCGCAGCGGTAAAGTCCTTTGGAGTTTCGATGACTCTGAAAGAAGCCGCTAGTATTCCATTAAGTAGTAAAACAGTGAAGTCAAGAATAAATAATCTTGCTTCTTGAATAGAAAAAAATGTAAAATCTTTGTTAGCATCTTGTTCGTATTTTTCATTAAGTCTCGATGAAAGCACCGATAATCGATATGTGAGCCAATTGAGCATTTTTGCTCGAATAGTACAAAACGATTTTTCATATGTCGAGGAGCTGTTAGATTTCGTACCATTACATGGTAGAACAACGGATATTGATATCTTCAAAGCTGTTAGCCAAACTTTCGAAAAATTTGACATCGATTTTTCTAAATGTTCGGCTATAGTAACCGATGGTGCAAAGGCAATGATAGGTTTAAAAAACGGATTCTTCGGTCAAGTAAAGCAGCGAGGTTTAACATTTCCGATCATTCATTGTATCATTCATCAAGAAGCGTTATGTGGGAAAGTTGTGAAACTGTGCACCGCAATGCAGACTGCCACAAAAATTATTAATATAATTAAAGGTGGTCAAAAATTTCTTTCTCATCGAAACTTTCTCGAAGAATATAACGCAACTTACACAGATGTGCCTTTATTTATATTGTGAAGTTCGGTGGCTTAGTGCAAGAAAATGTCTCGAAAAGTTCTTCGCAATAAGAAAAGAAATATATCTTTTCTTGCAAGATCAATTTCCAATGAAATGTGATGAATTTAAATTTTTCTTCGAAGATTTAGATTCGCTTTGCGAGCTGTAGTGACTGACATGACAAACCATTTAAATTCTTTAAATTTAAAGCTGCAGAAGACCAACCAAACAATTTCGCAAGTAGTTAGTCATGTCGATTCTTTTCGCAGAAAATTAATACTTTTTAAAAATCAACTAGAAAATAATATTCTTAACTTTTTTCCTTCTTGCCAGATTCTCTATGAAGAATATAGCATAAATTGTAACTTTTCGAACCAATTAAATATAATTGATTCATTAATAAGTCAATTTGATAGGCGTTTCAGTGATTTTGAAACACTGAGACAAGATTTAATACTTTTTGAGAATCCTTTCACTGTGCAAATCGAGGAGCAAAGCCTACATCTTCAGGCAGAATTGTGCGATTTGCAATATGATCTTTCGTTAAAAACACGGCTAGAAAAAGAGGTTGAGTTCTTCAAAATTTTAGATGTGTCATGTTATCCACGACTTAAAGATTTCGGTCTTCGAATTTTCTTCATGTTTGGGTCCACATATTTATGCGAATGCTCGTTTTCAAAAATGAAATTTACAAAAAACGGACGAACGTTCTTCTTTGAGCGATGCATCACTATCTTCGTTGATGCGAAACAGTTCTTCTAAACTCTCTGTGGATGTATCATCCTTAGTAGAATCGTGCAAACGATTTAGACGATCGAATTAGTATTTCAAAAGAAATTAGTTATTTTCTTTTTCTTCATTTTCTTGTCTAATATTTTATGATATAAAATTTTGATTTTCCGAGTCACATATATTGAAGGATATTTCATTATCTTCATAGTGGAATAGGCTTACTGGGGAAACCACTTAAAAAAAACGCATCAACAATAGTACCTCGTGGGTGATGTGGAAATCTATTGTAAAAATTTTTATATTTATACTTTTTGTTATTGTTACTATCGTATTATTATGAACCCACACACACACACATATATATATATATATATATATATATATATATATATATATACATGTATATATATTTACAAATAAAAATGTATTTATTTATAAAAATATAAATTATTGAGAAAGAAAAATATTTTGATAATAATTTAACAGATCGATGATACGATCTTGAGGCCGAACATCTCACGCGCGATCGGCAGCCAGCCTTCGAGCGGGGAGCGGTTGCGGAGGGAGTAGTAGGCGTTAACTCTGAAATTTGCCCGAAATGTAGAAATAATTCCGGGCACTGATGTAGAAAGAAAAAAGAAAAGTCCTCTAGGGCAAGTTTTGTGGAAAATACGCTTTAAAAAATATTGATAACGTAGACAGTTTAATACAAGAGTACTCCAATGTTTAACGACCCGGAGCACGGGTTCTCGCTATCCGATCGAACTCAAACTTGATAAGAATTATTTTTTTGTTATATGGAAACTTTTTGGAGGGGGCCGCAGAAAAAATAAAAAAAAAATTTTTGACCTAGGGTAAGTAAGGATCACTCTAATGTCATGCACATGCGTTAGTGTATCAAGCATAGTTGTGTCTTGTAGCTATTGGCGGAGGGACGCAGCGAGTCGCTATTCGCGTGTATCACGGTCGCGCGCCGGCCGAAAACATCTTTCGTTGGGCTATCGCTTCCTCTACTCTCATTAGCTGAGACAAAATAATTAATTTCTCGAAAACTATTGCGAATATCGCAAAACGGCACAGAATTTTCTTGCTCATCTTAATCCGTTAAGCGTTTTCGCAAAGTATGATAATGTGACACCCAGTATATACATATGTATTTGAGTATGTATATATATATATATATATATATATATATATATACACCAGGTATACAAGTATGAAATGCGGATTTGGAAAACAGATGGCGCACCAATGCAGTGTGTGGTATAAAGATTTGACATTTATGCCATTTTATTGTGCCATCAACAAGTGTCAAACGCGCATGAGTGATAAATTGAAAAAGTGTTTGCACAGTGTTGTGTTACTGTGTTTAATATGTCGAAATTTATACCAAATAAAGAGCATTCGCGGACAGCATTAATTTTTTGTTTTCATTTGAAGAAAACTGCTGCTGAATCATACCGATTACTTCGAGAAGCTTATGG
>NW_022639635.1:322258-338846 GCF_010583005.1 Odontomachus brunneus | reverse complement strand
TTCAAAAGTGGTGATTTCGATGTTGCAAACAAGGAACACGGAAAACCGCCAAAAAGATACAAAGATGTGGAGTTGCAAGCATTGTTGGACGAAGATGATTCACAAACACAAAAACAACTTACAGAGCAATTGAACATTAGTCAACAAGCTGTTTCCAATCGCCTACGAGAGATGGGAAAGATTCAGAAGATCGGAAAATAGGTACCATATGAGTTGAACGAGAGGCAGATGGAGAGGCGCAAAAACACATGTGAAATTTTGCTCGAACGATACAAAAGAAAGTCGTTTTTGCATTGTATCGTTACTGGGGATGAAAAGTGGATTTATTTTGAGAATCCCAAGCGCAAAAAATCATGGGTAGACCCAGGCGCACCATCCACATCGACCGCAAGACCGAATCGCTTTGGCAGGACGATGCTCTGTGTTTAGTGGGACCAGAAGGGTGTAGTCTATTATAAGTTGTTAAAGCCTGGTGAAACGGTTAATACCAAACGCTACCAACAACAATTGATCGATATGAACCGTTTGCTGCTTGAAAAACGACCTGAATACCAAAAGAGGCAACACAAGATCATTTTTCTCCATGACGATGCTCCATCACATACGGCAAAACCGGTTCGCGACACGTTGGAAGCACTCAGCTGGGAAGTTCTATCCCATGCGGCTTACTCACCAGACTTGGCTCCTTCCGATTACCACTTGTTTGCATCGATGGGTCACGCACTTGCTGAGCAGCGCTTTGGTTTGTACGAAAATGTGAAAAAATGGCTCAATGAATGGTTCGCGGCAAAAGGGGAAGATTTTTACTGGCGTGGTATCCATAAATTGCCCGAAAGATGGGAAAAATGTGTAACTAGCAATGGAGCATACTTTGAATAAACTTCTTTTTATCATTCTCCCGAATTTAACGTGTTTTTTTTGGAAAAAAAATCCGCATTTCATACTTGTACACCTGATATATGCATGGTGTCCCACGTAAGACATGTCAAATGAAAAATATAAGTATATGTGTGCAGCTTTGTTTTACCATATATACTAGCAAATATAATTATGCATACATTCTTAAACATATATAGTCAAAAATTGGCGATACATGTTGAAATAAAAACCCTATATAATTACAAATGATATAAGTACCATCAAAAATATAAGAGAAAATAGTACCGCCAAATTAGGAGATATTCATTGTCAGAACCTACGCAATACAAAATGTAATAGATCATTGGACTCAACTTTAGTCAACCAACTGGCACCTCCATGTCTCGACCGCGTTAAAGCGTTGCTTTAATTTGACAATCGAGCGGCATGCGGTGTCCAACGACTCTGACGATCCTAGATAGGAAAATGTGTTCATTCTAAGCTCATATTGTATTCATGTATCTTCAAGACATGAGGACAAGAATAGACACCGATGCGGGCTCATATGCGCCTCAGAATGTAGACATGTTATGATGTCACAAAAATACCTCATTTAATAATATAATCAACATCATGTCAAGAATTTGCAACGTAATTTGTACATCATTTGTGTGCATTTGGTGCTTATGTCATGGGATCACGTAATGATCTTTAAAAAAGTATCAAATTGGAGTCATAGTATGAAGTCATATTGTGATGAAACATGATCATCACGCATTTCTATCTGGGATGTTTTGACGACTTATATATTGTATCCTTATATGGAGACCTCCCGTTACCGTGTTGGCGGTACATTTGTAATAACGCTAAGTACCTTGTAGCTATACATATCAGAGATATATACACGAAGCTTTGTACCTTCTAAATAAGAATATCATGAGTTATATTTCCAATCAAACCATTATTATTATCTCGTGCATTCTGTACTTATATACTGGGAGAAATATTTTCTATCAGCGAGTAACTCGAAATATCTTTTTCATATAGAAATTATTTTAATTTTAGAAGTATTGCGCTATATATGGTTAAAAGTGTATACAGAAATATTTTTGTAAATATATTCATATATTTATTCATATATTTATTGTAAATATGTTCATATATTTATTAACTTTCAAATTTAGTTTTAAAGATACAAAAATGTTCCTTGAAATTTTCGTTATAGTGAAGTAGCCACACGTGCGGTATTTAATGTTGTAAAACTTTTTCATCAAATAAATGTTTACGTTAATTGGCAAAACTTGAGAAGTCAGTATAACATTTTTTTGCTCTCGTTACATATGTACAGTCTGTTAAGTAAGAGCGTATGCGGCATAACTAGTAGTTTGTAAAAGGTATCGTCCTAATTCTTTCGGGAATGGATAGAGGGAACTTTTGCACTTCATGCATTGTCAAGAAAGATTCAGTTGACATTGAAGTTTTGTCAGATAAACACGTAAAACGCCATGAGTGCCGTGTACGCGTCGCACTACGAGACTGTGTTCCTCTATTCTCACCCGAAAGGTCCGAAAATGTCTCATGCAGCGGCTGCTAAATACATGGGGAAATCAAAATCATTTGTGAGTAAGTGGGTTCAGCGATACAGAGTGTGTTTGAAAATAGCTATGGTTACTGTCAGTAAAAATGTTAAAGTTGGCAGCATTGAGAATTAATGCTGCTGCGTTTCGTAATTCCCACCAGTAAATTAGTTATTAACATATGTAAATTTCGTTATTATATAAAAATAAACTATTGTAAGAGAAACTAACCATAACATAATTATGGAAATATATATCTTATTTGAAAACATTATTGAATTATCCAGTAGTTCCTCTTCTACTGATAGTAATAAAGAATTACAAGATATTATATTTAATAATGAAAATAATGAAAGGAGAATGGTCCCAAAAATTAGAAATTATATTGTTCATGTTGTATCGGCATATACGGATATTGAATTCAAATCGCGTTTTAAGTTAATTATGATATTTATTTATGTTATAATTTGAACATATAAAATAGATCATTACGTATGATGTTGATATACAATTATATAATTATTTGCATATGTTAATTAACGTATAATATAATGTTGATTAACATATGTTAATAATAATACTTTTTCATTTATTACAGAATGAAACGCAATACTTTTGATCTTTTATTGCATATAATTGAACCAACATTAAATAATTTTCCATTTAAAGGGAGAGAACAAATTGATATAAGAAAACAATTATTAATTAACATTTATGTTTTGGCAACACCAGACTCTTATCGCACTGTAAGTGAAAGATTTGGAGTTAGTAAATCAACATGGCATCAGCATGGTTTAGTATCAAAAGAGTGGTTCGAGCAATTTACTGAAATCAGTTTATCAGATGGCCAACTTATGAAGAAATTCAAATAACTTGGACAAATATACAGAGATTATACGGATTTCCTAAAATTTTGGGTGCCATTGATGGAACTTACATAAACATTGCTTATCCAAAAAAAAATATTATTAGTTATGTAAATAGAAAAGGCAGATTATCTATGCAGTTACAGGTAAAGAATACAAATATTAGATAAAACTTCTGTCTATAGGGAAGACTGCTCCAATAGGGAGGACACGTTAAAGCATCCACTTACATCGGCTAGTATGTAGGATTTTTCTACTGGATCATCAATTAGAAAATTTTATATTAAATTAGCCAATTATCGATGTGAGCTATCGAATCCAGCTCAAAAGAACAGACCTCATAATTCAAAAGATAATATACTTTCTATTAAATATTATTTTCTTTCTAGGTGGTCTGCAAAGACGACTTATCTTTTATTCATGTATTTGCTGGAATGCCAGGATGTGTTCATAACATGCACGTTTCCCTTTATTCTGGATTGCAACAATATTGTATCCCACATTACTTTCCAGAAGATTGTCATTTATTAGGAGATACAGCATATAGTATTCAAAAGTATGTCATGGTATTTATTATAATAGTCTTACTATTTTACAATATTCTTAATATTTTACAATAGTATTACTATTTTCTTACAATAGTCATTTCAACAGAGAACAAAAAATATTTAATAAACGTTTGTCATCTGCCCGAATGATTGTAGAAAGATCTATTGGGCTATTAAAAGGACGATGGCGTTATTTATTAGATAAATTGCGTATGACAAAAACTAAACTCATTCCATATTATATAATTAGTTGTGTGTTGGATAACATTTGCTTATTAGTCAATGATGTAATTGAAATCCCTATGGTTATACCTGAAATGTTACATGAAATGGAACCGCTAGCTATTATAGATGAATTGAGAGAAGAAGGAAATATAAAAAGAAACAGATTAGTAGAAACAATCGCTAATGATGATAAAGAAAAAAAACAATTGTTATATATTATATAACTTAATTTTAATTTTTAACATTCCATATACTTCTATTTTTTTGTTGTCAATAAATAATTAACCTAATTTCTTTCTTTTTATTTATTACATATATTCTTATAAAATGTAACATTAATAACATGTATCAAATGTAAATAAATAGTTTAATACAGAAATTGATAACTCTCTAAATAACAATATTAAAGGAAAACAATAGGCAAATGAGAGTCAGCGCTGATGTACGAGCGTATTTTTATTTTTAAATGAAAGTTGTAAACGTTTCAGTCATAACAATTTGGATCCTCTTCAGTACAATTAATATTATAGTATATTATATACATCCGATGCCAATGATATCGAATAGACGGAAATTGTCAGTTACCTTTAGGAAATTAATAAAGAGAAATAGAAAAAGAAATTGATGAGTAAAGCAATAAATTATGGAAAAATTGTTTGCAAATTTATACAAAAATGAACATTGGAAATTATGAAAAAGTGAAATTTCTCACCAAGCTGACAATAAGCGAAATCATGGGCATCCGTTACATGATTTTCGTTTTATTGTCTCGTCGTTTGTTAACAGAAGTTTAGTCAGAGAGATTTTCTGTAACGGATGCCCATGATTTCGCTTATTATCAGCTTGATGAGAAATTTCACTTTTTCATAATTTCCAATTTTTGTATAAATTTGTAAACAATTTTTCCATAATTTATTGCTATATTCATCAATTTGTTTTTCCATTTCTCTTTATTAATTTCCTAAAGATAACTGATAATTTTCATCTATTCGACATTATTGACATTGCATTTATACTATAATATTAATTATACTGAAGAGGGTTCAAATTGTTAGAACTGAAACTTTTACAATTTTCATTTAAAAATAAAAATACGCTCGTACATCATCGCTGACTCTTACCTGTCTATTGTTTTCTTTTAATAAATAGTTTAAGTAATGAATCAACGCGATACAATAAATGCTAAAAAATATATCATTGTCCTTATATCTAATGATGAAATATACTAAATTTTTACATGAAAATAATTTAAATAGATATTTAATTAGATTCTTAATTTAACAATATAAAAGAACTGAACGATTTGGTTTGATCAATTATAAAATTAAAGTTATAATAATAAAGAAATAATCTTAACGTAAGGAACAAGAGATGTACTACGATATTACTCAAATTAATTGAAATATTTCTTAAATTAATTGAACGTCATAATTTACCAAAATATATAGAATTGCATAAATATCGTAACTTTAATAATACTGTAAAATTTTCTATCACATTTTTCCACTTAAAATAAAAGAATAATATATTTATATTCTATACTTAAGGAACTTCCATTTATCACTTTCTTGTTTGAAGAAATTCTTTCAATATTTTTAATTTTTCTGTTCTGTAATTGGCAGGTTCTTCTCTTTTCAATTTTTTTTCTTCAAGTAACAATGTTACATATAATTAGCTTTCATTTCATTACATGACATTTTTCTTTTTTCTGCAAAGATGTATTATTATAAATGTAAATATAATAACTAAAATATAATAATAAATTATTTTATTAGCAATTTGATAATAAATAACAAAGAAATTAAAATATTTGATTAAATTAAATATTTTTTTTAGTTACTTACTGGCTGGTAGTTCATCATCATTATCATCAAATAACTTTGCAGGTTCTTTAATATTTGATCCAGCTATAGACAATCGTTTTATCCAATGTTTTTTAGAGAATATTTTATTCAACGGTTTAAACATACATATGATACATAAATAATATATTATTTTTGTTTAAAAAAAGTATTTCTATTTGTAATTATTAAACATCTTAATAATAATAATAAATAAAAGATTTTCCAAATTCAGGATTCTATATATATATATATATATATATATATATATATATATATATATATATATAATTGTTAATATATTACCTCCATATATATCCATTCTTTTCTATCATTGCCTCTTTGAATATTATGGTCGTGAATTTCGCGATATCGTCTTTTCAGTGTATCCATTTTACTGCAACATTGAGCAGCTATGAACTTGTATTTTATTTCTTTCATACATTGAGAAATTTAACACATTTTTTTATTAGATTGTTTTTCCAGCATGTGTGATTTTTCTTTATACAAAGATATCAATAAAAACCCAGTAAGCAAAATATCATTACTACAACATTATTATAACGATATTCTGTAACATTTTCTGTAACGTTTTCAAGTATGTCGTATTTAACGTTGTACACAACATCATAACGAACAAACTTTGGCATCAATTTAAAAGTTTCGTTAATGTTGAATTCATATATGTCATATCGTTGTAATTAATGTTATGCTAATGTTGCTTGAACATTATGTGATAACGTTTCTCAGATAATATTAAATAAATATCATAATTACTCTCACAGCATATTCATATTGTCATAAAGTTACAGCAACCTTAAATTGTAAGATGCTAACATTACAAAAGTTAATAAACCATTAACCTTCTAATAACATGAAAATGTTTGTCTATATTCCAATCATCCATATTCCATTAACATTACAGAAATGTTCCTTGTACAGAACTTTACATTAAGGTTAATATAATATGTCAAGAATCTTTCAATATTTTTAATAAAAAATATATCTTGCAGAAACGATTGCAATTAATCTTTATGTTGATTTTATATGAAATTTAGCACTTTTATTTGATTTTTTACTATTTTCACACATGAAAATTTACTTAGTACTGGTCGGACGCGAACTCAAGACCTCAAGACAACCTTCAGGTTTCTAGTCTATCACCTTGGCTATTGCGCTATTTCTTCAACTTTCCATACAGCACAGATCTTGCAACAACATTGCAGCAACATTGTGGCAACACTGCTACAACTTTTAACATTGCTGCAACGTTGCAGCAATATTGCTGCAAAATCTATATGGGTTCTATTAAGTGTTTTTTATTATCCCCATAGCCGAAGCAGTAATTATAATTTTCTTATAATATTATTTAGTACAACTACAAAAATAAACTATTTAGTTCAAATATTTTATATAATAAAAAGAAAGTCAGAGATATATGCATAAAATATTTATGTAAAATATATTTACCTAGGTATTGATATTAAAACGCTTTGGAGCACTAACTGAAAGATGAATATTGATCATTACGATTTTTTAAAGCATTTGAAGCGTGTAGTGAATACTACCTAGGGTTAATTTTATAAATAATATTTTAATTTAATCTAGTTAAAAATTAATTTTTGTAACAAAAAAATTCTATATATGAACAAAATTTGTATATACAATTAAGTGATAATTAATAAACTATGTTTCTATTGTGTAATATTTTCAGGATACACAAAAAGTGAAATAATTATACATAAGTTTGCTGAAATATTAAAGATTAACTTTACGACAATATTATAATGTAAGGTTATCTTGTAAGGTTAATATTACAGTAACATGCTCATAAATATGTAAGCTTGTAATCTACCTATAATCTTATTGCAATGTTCGGTGCTGTGAGGGATATTATTAAGCAACATTTTAAAAACCTTTATAAAATATTATGAAAAAATGTCACAAAAACATATATAATATCAATGTATTAAACATGTTAATTTAATGTTCCTTGTTTATTTGTCAACAATATTCTAAAAATATGTTTTGGAATGTTTTTAAAACATTTCTTAAATACTTGAAAAGTCATATTATTAAGCAACATTTTAAAAACATTAATGCAACATGATGAAGAAACATTAAAAAGATATACAGGGTGTTGCACTTACATACTGATCAGCACGACGGGTTGCCTCGTCGACAAGCGCACGTACCGTGTCATAGTAGACCTTGGCGAAATTATGCGCGCAATTGAACGCAGTAAACTTCATAAGAAAAAAAGCGCATTGATATTATATATATATTTGCAACATACGTAGGAACTTCATAGGAAAGAAAACGCGTTGATATTATATATATTTTTGCGCGTACGTTGATATCATATATATTTTTGCAACATTTTTTCATAATGTTTTATAAAGGTTTTTAAAATGTTGCTTAATAATATCCCTTACAGCACCGAACATTGCAATAAGATTATAGGTAGGTTGCAAGCTTATTTTAATCAGCATGTTACTGCAATATTAACTTTACAAGATAACCTTACATTATAATTTTGTCGTAAAGTTAATATAATCTCTAATATTTCAGCAAACTTATGTATAATTATTAACACCCTGTACATAATATCAACGTTTTAAAAATATTAATTTAATGTTTCTTACTTATTTCGCAACAATATTCAAAAAATATGTTTTAAAATATTTTTAAAACATTTCTTTAATGTTTGAAATGTAATATTATTAAGCACAACGTTTTAGAAATATTTGTTGAATATTGTGAAGAAATATTACCAAAATATACATAATATCAACATTTTAAAAAGTTGATTTCATGTTTCTTGCTTACTGGAAATGTTGCTTCATGTGACCATTTTTCCTTACTTGATCTAAAGAAAGTAAATATATTTAGTGAATTTTACCTATTTCCTATAATTATTGTTTCTAACTCATTCATGTCATGTATGTCACATTTGTCATTATAATTTTCACTATCTAAGACATTGTTGTGTTCAGTTACAATATCTGATCTTTCTGAAAAGTTGGGTTTATCAATTGCCATGCAATTACTTTGTGAACTCGAATTACTTTTATTTTAGGAATTAGTAATTGATGCTTTTGCTTTCTCCAGGAGCATAGTGTCAAATTTAATATCTACAAGAAATAATTGATGTTAATATTTTTTTATAGTTAAGAATATCTCTTGCATTATATTTAAAAAAAGGTTTCATACGGAGAATGTTATTAGATTTATCGCAATATCACAATTAATATAATAGTTAAATATTTAATACTATAATAAAATAATACCATTACCAAATAATACCTCTGTGAGCACGGTAATAGTCTTTTTTCTTAACTTTTACTATATATTCTATATTTGTTGACTTATCAAGTAGTTTTAACTGTAATAATTCTTGGTCATTATTACATTTTAAAAGTGATATATGATATTGCACAGGTTCCATTTTCTTATACTGCATTGACACAAAGAAGAGATAAGTTAATACATACATATTGCATTTGTAATTGACATTTAGAAAATTGAATGTTAACTAATACTGTTTGCGAGATTAATGTTTCTACATTTCTAACACGTTGCAAGGGGATGCCGGAGTGAGTGACGAACTTGATAAGCGTCGATAACGTAGAGCGATCGTCAAAAAGTAGAAAACGTTATCTTCATTTACTGACGATATCGAATTTATATACATATATATACTTATAGAATAAAGACAATCGTTAAATAGGCGCTAACATGATACCGCTATCATCCTTTCACAGATGTTATGCAAGTGTGTGTGCTACGTTGTCATTTCAATTTGCTTACACATAAACATTACGTAAGCGTGAATGCGACGTTGCTGATATTCGCATTCTCTCCAAAACAGGCTTTTGTTGCTTTTCTGATGAATTCTTTAAACCGCTTGTATACTGGATGCATCAAAGAAAAAGTTTTTAGAAAAGAGTGTTGTAGGCGCAAGCGTAGTTTGCGAATAATATTTTGAAGAATACGTTATCTATTATTTGAGATTTCAATATAATTAGCAACGGTAATTTGAGATATCTTTTTTATTTCGCACTGACCAATGTTATACTTTATTTTCGCACGTAATTTTACTATATACATAGGAGCAGTTAGTAAACTATAATTATTAAAATATGAAATCAGTTTCATGATAGCAGTAATTCCATATCGTTTTCATCTTTGAAAGAGGAATGTCCTATTTCATTTATGCATGTATCTTTACTATACAAAAGAATTTTTAATTTGGTCAAGTCAACACAAATTAAAATTTGTTGGGAAATGTTATTGACGTGATACCGAATACTTTTGCGAAACTATTGTTTCGTGTTAATTAGACCAAAGTAAAAACCATTTTGTATTGTGAAATTACATGCGAAAATGAAGCGGCATATCCAAAAATATGAAACAAAAACGATAAGGAATGATTATTATCATGACATCGAATCTTTCTGCAAAGTTTACTTCCTTGTACCTGCGTCAAATTAAAAACCCATTTGTATGTTGAAAGTACGTGCGAAAATGATGCGGAGCATCCCACAATATGAGACAAAAACAATAATGAACGGTTACTATCACGAAATCGAATCTTTCTGTAAAGTTTACTTCTTTCTATCTACGTCGAATTAAAAATCTTTTTGCATGGTGAAAATACGTGCGAGAATGAAGCGGAGCATCCATCAATATGAGACGAAAACGATAACGCACAGTTACTATGCAACTGACGGTCGCGTCTGTCAGTCAAAGGGCAGTTGAAATTATAAATAGTCTAAAAGTCGCATCTAAAAGTGTGTTGAATAAAATTTGTAAAAATAAAAGTGTGTAAAAAGTGTATTGAATAAAATTTGTTTTCAAGAGACAACACCCTTACGAGTATATGATAGTAACTGTGCATTATCATTTTCATCTCATATTGATGGATGCTCCGCTTCATTTTCGCAGGTACTTTCACTATGCAAAAGGGTTTTTAGTGTGACGCAGGTAGAAAGAAGTAAACTTTGCAGAAAGATTCGATTTCGTAATAGTAACTGTGCATTATCGTTTTCGTCTTAAATTTTTGGATGTGCCGCTTCATTTTTGCACGTAATTTCACAATGCAAAATAGTTTTTACTTTGGTCTAATTAGCATGAAACAATAGTTTCGCAAAATTCGGTATCACGTCAACAACATTTCCCAACAAATTTTAATTTGTGTTGACTTGACCAAATTAAAAATGCTTTTGTATAGTAAAGATATATGCATAAATGAAATAAGGCATTCCTCTTTCAAAAATGAAAACGATGTGGAATCTACTGCTATCATGACACTGATTTTATTTTTCAATTATAGTTTACTAACTGCTTCAATTTATATGGTAAAATTACGTGCGAAAATAAAGTATAACATTGGTCAGTGCGAAATAAAAAAGATATCTCAAATTACCGTTGCTAATTATATTGAAATCTCAAATAATAGATAACGTATTCTTCAAAATATTATTCGCAAACTACGCTTGCGCCTACAACACTCTTTTCTAAAAACTTTTTCTTTGATGCATCTAGTATACAAGCGGTTTAAAGAATTCACCAGAAAAGCAGCAAAAGCCTGTTTTGGAGAGAATGCGAATATCGGCAATGTGGCATTCACATTTATGTAACGTCTATGTGTAAAAAAATTAAAATGACAACGTAGCACACATATTTGCATAACATTTGTGAAAGGACGATATATGAAATCATAATTCGGCGCAATGGTAGCGCGAACATGTTGGCGCTTATCAAATGTAACATTTTGACGATCGTTTCCGTACGGTATATAGATATATTATAGACATATCATCACTTAGAGATATATCATAAATATGTATGAAAAAATAGATTTTTTCTTATCGTTTTCATCTCATATTATGGATGCTTCGCTTCATTTTTGCAGGTACTTTCACCATGCAAAAGGGTTTTTAATTCGACGCAGGTAGAAAGAAGTAAACTTTGCAGAAAGATTCGATTTCGTGATAGTAACTGTGCATTATCGCTTTCGCCTCATATTGTTGAACGCTCCGCTTTATTTTCGTATGTACTTTTACTATGTAAAATTGTTTTTAATTCAGTTCAATCAATAGGACGTAATTTTTGCAGAAATATTATTATTTTGCCTGGAATTTTGATTATATATATTTATATGTATATATTTAATGCCGCGACATCGCGATAAACAGTTGCGTGGGTTCTGAGAAAACTATATACAGGGTGAATATTATATATCGGAACACCTGAATATCTCGAAAACAAAGCGTTGTATAAAAAAATGTTAAATACAAAAGTTGTAGGGTTTAAAAAGATCTATTTTATGATATTAGCAGTTTGACCTTGAGTTGCGTCATAAAGATCAGGTCAAGGTCACAATGATGTTTTTAAATGGATACCCCCATTTTTTATTGTATATTCTTGTAGCTTATCTCGAGAGCTTTCCAAAACACTATACTTAAGTATTTTTTCGTTAAGTACTTTTCGAGTTAAGAGGCTTCAAAGTTACGCTCTTTAGCATTAGCGCGCGTGGATACCGTAGTGACGAGCACGAACGCGCGCTCGTATTAATAGTAAATAGCGTAAGGCTGATGGCCTAAAAAACGTAAACGCAAGGGCAGCTCTCGTTTACCGCGCTTGTGTTTACGTTTTTCTCTGCCTTAGCTTACCTTAATCGGCCGGATATGATTTTCCTCTTGCCTTAATCGGCCGCGCGCTAATGCTAAAGAGCGTAACTTTGAAGCCTCTTAACTCGAAAAGTACTTAACGAAAAAATACTTAAGTATAGTGTTTTGGAAAGCTCTCGAGATAAGCTACAAGAATATACAATAAAAAATGGGGGTATCCATTTAAAAACATCATTGTGACCTTGACCTGATCTTTATGACGCAACTCAAGGTCAAACTGCTAATATCATAAAATAGATCTTTTTAAACCCTACAACTTTTGTATTTAACATTTTTTTATACAACGCTTTGTTTTCGAGATATTCAGGTGTTCCGGTATATAATATTCACCCTGTATATCCAGCAAACACAATAATATAACAGTTAGATCGTCATGATATAACGGAATGTAACGTGGAATATAACATGTTTGTTTCACTAACATATACGTTAGTTGTAATTTCCCACTCAAACGATATTGCAACTATTTAACAGAAATATAACATGTTACTAAAATGTTATATATATTGCAGAAATGTTATATAGCTGGAATATAAATTATTATTTCCCAGCAATTATAAGTATTTAATTATACGCAGAGATTATAAGCTATCACTCATATCACTTAATTTGTAAAAATATTATAATTATATATTTTGTATCAAAAATATTTTTACTAAAGGTAATAATATAAAAGTATCTTGTCATTCTAAATTAATTAGCTCCCAAATAACAGAAGATATTTCAGAATCACCAACATAATTAAAATATAATATGTTATATAATAAGCGTTTATTTGCATTACATCTATGTTACATAATATTCTTATATCTACGGATCGGATCATTCACTAGATGGCTTTCGTTTTCTCGTGTCTTCCTCGTACGTAAAAT
The DNA here is from genome assembly GCF_010583005.1 of Odontomachus brunneus. Lineage (NCBI taxonomy): Eukaryota > Metazoa > Arthropoda > Insecta > Hymenoptera > Formicidae > Odontomachus > Odontomachus brunneus. The sequence continues at coordinate 325,364 of NW_022639635.1, read as the reverse complement.
ATGATGCATTAATATATTATACATCATATTAATATATTAATATGTTAAGAACGATGATCACAAGACCGCACAACTTGTACTATGAAGTTCACTTTTATAGTAAAAAGAAGTCATACACTTTTTGATAATGGAAATTACTAGAGCAAAGCCTAGAGCTATTCTAGGCGTCTAGTGTCCCAGTATGTTCTCAAGTATTTTATGCTATTGGAGTTATTTTGATTTATTTATTTTTATTTTTCTATACATATTCAAATGGAAAGGATTACTATTGTAATAGTAATTTCCATTATCAAAAAGTGTATGACTTCTTTTTACTATAAAAGTGAACTCCATAATACAAGTTGTGCGGTCTTGTGATCATCGTTCTTAATATATTAATATATTAATATGATGTATAATATATTAATGCATCATATTTTACGTACGAGGAAGACACGAGAAAACGAAAGCCACCTAGTGAATGATCCGATCCTTAGATATAAGAATACTATGTAACATAGATGTAATGCAAATAAACGCTTATTATATAACATATTATATTTTAATTATGTTGGTGTTATATAATTATAACCTGTAAATAACAGAGAATTATAACAGTTCTAAAACACAGTTAAATTGCAGTTATAAAAAAAATTATGTAACTTTAACATTAATAACGTATAGCATCCGTTATATTACGTGTTATTTCTATGTTATATAATAGTTATATTCTGTGTTTGCTGAGTATATAATCTGAATATTCCGACGTTGTAAAATGTACGATAAAATTATGATGCCATCTCGAAAAATATCCGTGAACTAATTTTTCGCTCTACTTTATCATAATTGTCGGAATACCTAACCGAATGTTCTCATAAACTTTTCTGCAAACTTTTCGTATCTTTTTTGGCATCAAAATTAAATTTTGAAAGTGTAGTAGTGATCTTTGAATTTTTTCTGATTGGAGCATTCACAGTTTCAGTCTGTACAACCTACAGAATGTTTGTATTAAGTAAATGTTGCACTAACTGACAGCTCAACATTTAAATTTATATAAATTTTTTTTATTTTCGTCACATATTGAGCAATGCTCCAATTTATTTTTGCGTGTACTTTTGTTGTGTAAAAGCGCTTGTAATTCCGTGCAAGCAACTAGACATAAACTTTGCAGAAAAAAGTCAATGTTTTTTTTCATGTCCGGCATCCCCTTAAAGGTAATGGATGTGACTATTATTTAGGTTAAGCCAAATTAAACTAGCCTTAATGTTTAATATATACTTAAAAAATTTCTTTATATATTTTAATTAAATAAAAAAAATCATGCTTTATATTACATGCTTTATATAAAAAATCATGCTTTATATTACATGCTTTATATAACACAATTTTTAATTTTATTTAATCAGTCCTTGCTAAACTCACTTACTGTTCAAGGTTATGCATCAATATCTAACACCTAACATTGCCTAGAACGAACAACTGATTTACTGATGGGAGATACAAAACGCAGCAACAGTAATTTTCAATGCTGCCAACTTTATCATTTTTACTGACAGTAATTACAGCTATTTTCAAACACACTCACAAAGAGACGAAAACTGCCAATGACTTGTCTGAACGTGAGTCGATAGGCAAAGTGTCTCCTAAAGCCAATAAAATGATAGTGAACTTGTTTTCGAGGTATCCTGGCTTAACACTGTGTCAAGGAGCAGCAAAATTGAAGCAGAAAGGTTTAGATATAACACACGAAGCTATTCGAACCCATTTCCATGCACATGATATCAAATAGCGCAATACAGTGAAAAAACCGTTGTTAAATGAAAAGCACGTGACGAAGCAACTCGCTTGGGCGAAGGACAATATTGACCGAGATTGGAATAATGTAATTTTTACGGATGAAGCTTTTGTTTGGGGATATGTTATCGCTCCACGAGCCTGGTCAACTACCACCAACAGGTTGGTACAGCGGACCGTTAAACCTCAATAAAGATGCATCTTTGGGGCTGCTTTTCAAAACTGGATTTCGAAGCTTTACATCTATATACTTACAATCTGAATGCTCCGAAAATGCTCGAAATATACAAAAAATCTTTATTATCGACTGCCGAACGTTGGTTCATCAAAAACAACGAGAACTGGATCCTGCAGGAGGACAACAATCCCAACCACCGCAGCAAGCTCTGTACCGAGTGGAAGGAGCAGTCTGGCATCTTTACACTTGATTGGCCGTCGCAGTCGCCCGACGCAAACTCATCGAGAGTGTGTGGGCATACATCAAGCACAAGCTTCGTGGAAAAAAAGTATTCATTTTGAAGCAGTTAATTCGAGAAATTCACATTTGGAGATCCTTACCGCATGAATATCCCTTATAGAAATATCATACTAAGAATCATTGATAATTACTTATTATCCAGTATTTTTAATACTGAAAATAAGTAATTATCAATGATTCTTAGTATAATATTTTTATAAGGGATGCCATTAACTTGGTCGAAAGCATATTTCGAAGATGCCAGGCAATTATCGACGTCGATGGTGACTGGATGCACTATTAATATAATTGCATCTTTGTTCAGATCGAGTACAAAGTATCCATATATTTGAAAATTGTATTAAATAATTTTTTCTACAAATTAATCCTTACTTGACAGACTATATAATATAGTAGAACGCTTACGTTAGTGTAGCATAACAAATAATTGTACCCTGTCAATAATGTTTATCAGACAAAACGTTCGAAAAATTTTAATTTTTGAGAAATAAAAACTTAAAATTAAACTGTGAGTACTATCTTAATATCCTTTTTATGATTTACGTAATTTTTAAAATAATTTTTGATAATTATTCTGTATATGGAACGCAGCTCTAATCATTTTTCTAAAAAATGCTTTTTTTCTAGATATTCGACTGTTTCCATAATTTTGTCCCACCCTGTGTATATATATATATATATATATATATATATATATATATATATATATATATATTAGGTGAAGTAAAAAGTACTGAGCGTTTTTTCACTTTATTTCGACAATGAAATTAACATAGTTAGGATTATCCAATTTCGATCAAATATGCGCCGGTTTGTCCGATAACTTTTGTCCATTTTGAAGGCAATTTCATAATT
>NW_022639635.1:320618-321396 GCF_010583005.1 Odontomachus brunneus | reverse complement strand
GAATTGAGTGTTTGGCCCGATGGGAGCAGCTCATAGTGGATGATTCCTTTCCAATCCCACCAAACACACAGCAAAACCTTCTTGGCCGTTAATCCGGGCTCGGCGATTGTTTGAGCCGGCTCACCGCGATTGGACCACGATCTTTTTCGGCTGTTGTTCTCGTATGTGACCCATTTTTCATCACCAGTCACCATCCGCTTCAAAAATGGGTCGATTTCGTTACGTTTCAGCAAAGAATCGCAGGCATCAATTCGGTCCAAAAGGTTCTTTTGCGTCAATTCGTGTGGCACCCATACATCGAGCTTCTTCTTGAGACCAGCCTTATGCAAATGGTTCCAAACGGTTTTCTGGCTAATCTTCAGTTCCTGGGCAATGGAATAAGTGCTCACATGCCGGTCCGACTCGACGATTTCCATGATTTTATCGACATTTTCGACGATTGGCCTACCAGAGCGTGCCTCATCTTCGACGTCCATATTACCAGAACGGAATCGTTGGAACCACCGCTTTGCTGTTGCATTCGATACTGTATTGGGTCCATAAATAGCACAAATTTTTTTGGCCGCCTGCTCCACCTTTTCACCTTGGTCGTAGTGGTACTGTAGAATGTATCGAATTTTCTTTTTTTTTGGAACGCTGTAACACACAACTGGCTTGACCAAACACAAAACTGTCACAGAACTTTTTTTGAAGCGTAATGTCACCTTTAAATCGCCGTATAGTATGACCCGATGCGATGTATACATCGTGAGATATGGCTCACTAAAGACATCTAGCG
>NW_022639635.1:318661-320564 GCF_010583005.1 Odontomachus brunneus | reverse complement strand
ATATATATATATATATATATATATATATATATATATATATATATATATAATTTTCTTATTTAATCATTTATATATATAGACCTCTTTAATCAATAACTTAAAAATTTACAAAATTATTTGCAAAATAATAAAAAACTTTATTGTCAGTAATGATCTAATGTATCTATGTTTATAGATAAGTTTATGATAGATGTACTCGTACTCGACGAAAGTCGTTAAGGTTCAAGTTTTAATACACAGAATGTCTTTTGCTAAGTACTATAGATGCCATATACCTGTAGATTAGTCCATATAATAGTATTGTCATTGTGAGCAGAAAGTTCTGTACCATTTTGCAAACAACTGGGAATATTTTTTAATTAATAATTAAAGAAACCTCTATATCTTTAATTATCCTGTAAACACCAATTAACAGTAACATAACATCAATTTTATAATTTCCCACTCAACAGTAACTGTAACTGTTACATAACACACGTATTATATCGTATTTACATTTTTGAGTGGGAAATTATAATATTAATTTTATATTATTGTTAATTGATACTTATTGGGTAATAATTTCAAGTTTTACGAGGTTGCGTGGTTACAAAATAGTACAAAACTTTCTTATTTAGAATGATCTAATTTAGGAGTACATTACGGAACCACACTTGAAATCAGATATTTTATATATAAAAATTACAAAATAATACAGTTTCTAATAAAATATTATTATTTTATTTTAGTACACACAGTTTCTCTTTTTATAAAAGTTTTTAAATTTTACACATTAATTTTATTCTATATTTTTTATAAAACGTATATGTGCACATGCGTGCCGTGCGTGCGTGTATGTATATATATATGTATGTAATAATATAAATATTTAATATACGAGATATCCCACAATTGATAGAACACTCGTTAGGAGTAGATAGAGGGTAAAATTTGGAACTGAAAATTCCTCTTCGATTTTTAGATCCAACAATTAATTATAATGAGATATTAATTAATTAAGGCTGCGAATCTCTTAGCGAGTGAGTATTCAGGCTTGTAGGACGCCATAGGTTTCTCAAGGGCCCTGCTTGTCCGTTTTTCTCCCTTTCCCTTACAAAAATATTTTACCGGTTTTAGCCCTCGAAAATGTTTAATTTGAGTAGTAAAAGCATGCATTCAACACAGCTAATATGACCTCGTTTATAGATCGGAAAGGGACACTTTTACTAAAAACGAGTGGTGATTACGTATTGCTAAGGAATAATAAAAACATATCATTAAGTGTATTTTTAAGTGGAGCGCAACAGAAATTTGAGGTGTGCAAACGTGCATTTAGCTACAACGAGTACAAACCCACACAGCATCAACATATTTCAAAAAGCTTTCAAAAAGCTATCATTATGAAATATGAAACATTTCAAAGAAATATTTCAGTCATGATTTAGATATCTTTCAGACACATTAAATGTCCGCTATGATATACTATCTGAAATGTTTAAAAAATAAATGGGAAATATTTCAGATATTTTTTCTATATACAGTAAATATTCATATTTTTATATTTAGAAATTATTCGTAAATGTCATAGTATTTGCAGATTTTACTAGAAATTTTACATTACTTGATTTCAATGTTACATCACATTTAAAAATTTTCACTGACACTGGTGGGACTCGAACTGGAACCCTGGAGACACCTGGCACCTTTGGATTATGAATCTGTTGCTTTAGACACTACACCACGATCTTTGATCGATGTAAGCATTTTACACTTTGTCTATTTGTCAAGTTATAATTAACACAGTTGTAATTAACAGTTATAATATAATTTTTTGATAATATGATTTAATATATATATATATATATATATATATATATATATATATATATATATATATATATATATATATATATATATATATATA
>NW_022639635.1:314720-318472 GCF_010583005.1 Odontomachus brunneus | reverse complement strand
TAAATAATAATTTCACTTTAATAAAAATCATATTTTTTGTAATTTTATTGTATGTGTTAATTTAACCCTTAGCCAATGAGGTGAGGTCTACAAAATTCGGCACATTCCATTTTGTTATCTGTAAATTTTTATTGTAAAAATTTTTTTATTAACTGTTATTAAATATATAAAGTTATAAAATACTGTAAACTTTAAGTAATTATAAAACAGTACAATTAAAAAAAGAAAAAAAGTCCGCCTAACTATATAAAATTTAATGAAATTAATTAAATTTATGTATAAATATATAAATCAACGCTCATTATAAACGATTTTTGAAATATTAAAATGAAAAAGATTTTGACGAAACGTTTCACAAATATTTCTGAATTATCTTAATGTCATATTTCAATATAATTTCCAAGTTATCTTTCGGAAAGCATTTTGAAAGATGTGCTGTATACGAAATAGGTTTTTAATACTCAAAAATATTCATATTGTACATTTTTAAATAGCACGCGAATAAAAATTATAATTATTAATTCTTAAAAAGCTAGCAACATCATTATAGTCGGTAGGTTATATAAGAGTATTATTATATATAATGTGAATATATAAAAAGTTTATTATATTTTTTTAAATGTTAGAAATATAATATAATAGATAAAGCCAGTCAAAAGTAAAGACATGTTGCGTCTCCAAAAAATTGCACAATTTAATATATCTTACGGGATGGATAAAATTTTTTTTGTAAATTTCATGTTAACCATTATAAAATATAGACTTCCTTGCAATTAAAAAAAGAGGCGGATTTATACGATCTTTTTGGCGAAATTGCAACATATCGAAGTTACCCTCTTCCCCTATGCATTTTTTTAAATCGTTTAATTTGACATACACTACCAAGTGGAATTAATTTTTTTCACAAATCTTACGATAACCATCGTAAAATAAAATAAAAAAAAGATTTTAAATACAATAATGTTTCGCAATATCATGCTCATTTAAAATTAAAATGCATAAGTAACTTTGATATGTCACAACTCCGCGAAAAAAAATCGTACAAATCCGCCTTTTTTTTAAATTGCAAGGGAAGATATACTATGGTACTTGACGATGATCATCATGAAATTTACGAAAAAAATTTAGTCCATTCCGTAGGATACGTAAAATTATGCAATTTTTTGGGGACGCGACACATATTTACTTTTGAAAGGACTGCAAAAAGAGAAGAGAGTAAATTTAAAATCGGACGAATGCTCCTTAAAGTACAGACTTCACTCTTTAAAATAAAAAAAGAGATTCTAAATACGATAATGTTTCGCGATATTATATTCATTTAAAATTGCGAAATTTTGACATGAACTTATCTATTTCATGATTTTGTTGACGAGTGTATAATAGTTGTGAATATATAATTATTTGCTTATCACATCAAGTAACATCTACTAATAAAATTGTGCCTTCGATCTTTGTGGATAAATATACATAAAATAATATTCTAACCTAAGAACTTGCTACTCATCGGTTAAACAATTTTGCAGGTAAGACAGCTGAGATAGCATAAAGGATTCAAAAAAAATTCAGTCGTATATTACCAATTCTGAGTTTATTTTTAGATGAAAAAATTCTTTTCATTGAACTGAACTTTGAAGAATTCTTCTTGCATCTGAAAATGAACTCAGAATTGGTGACATATTCATAATATACGACAAAATTTTCTGAATTTTTTTTAATTCTCTATGCTATCTGGGAGCATACGAAGTAAAAGGACAAGATAGAACACTAAGTGACTTGTTCAATCTTAAGATGAAATTTATTCAAAGTTTATTAACAATTTATTCAAATTTATTCAAATTTCATTAACAAATAAAATAAATAGCTGACAAAAAATATGTATATATAATTTTATTAAATTATAATCATACATAATTACATGTGATTCATATTTAAAAATTTGTTTATACCCAGAGTAATGTCAAATAACTTTTTAATAACTTTTTAATAATGTCTCTAACATCAGACGTTTTTAAATATCAACTTACTACCTAAATACATGGCTTGCCTACAAGACTGTTCAAGTGATAAGCAAAAATATTCTTACGTTATATTATATTTCTTGGCATATTGTATAGACAACACAAAAAGACAGTTATACGAAGAAATTAAGTCGTTTCCAGAACATATTCTCTAAAGAAATAGAAAAGACTACTGTGCAAGAGTAAGTAATATGCTAAGAAATAGAAAAGACTATTGCCAGAATAAATAATATGCTAAGAAGATGGATACAAAATTATATGGTATGACTAAAAAATCTTTGCAAATATTATCATTTAAATTAGCTGGAAAAAACAGTATTGAGTATCTATTAACTTTTGCTGGTACTATTTATTGCTTTTTAGGTACGTATTTAGGTATCCATAAATATATGATCTTTTTTATATTACAATCGATTATAAGATTTTTATTTGGTATTCTATCTTTCCCGCATTTTTTGGACAAGTCAAAAATCGACATCACTTTTCTTTTTGTTATTTTTCCATAAGAAAATGTAAGAAATATATTTTTTCATGTGCTAACTTTTAAGAAAATAGTCCAAACTATATGCCATATGTCATCGTTTTTGAAAAATAATTTTATTTTAACCATGTTTTTACGACAAAAACGTTTCAAAAAACGTTCCATCTTGCCCGCTCTTTCCTTATAGGAACAAAAAAAGAAACAAAACGATATAATTTAATAATTTTTAATTAATAGTCGTGTTAATAGCACTTGGTCCTATTTTTTATTTAAGTGGAAAATAGGACGAGTATATGCAAATATTCATAAATATTTTTTAGCAGATTGCTCGTTTTTAATATTTTTTTCAGCTAGTGAGTGACACTATATTAATACGTTCCTCTTTTACTCAGTTTGGTTTTAATATAGATCTACATTGAAACGAAAGTAAGTAAAAGTGAGTAACGTATTAACGTACTTTCACTCACCAGCTGAAAAAGGAGTGTTAAAAGGAGCAATCTGCTAAAAAATACTCATGCATACTCATGCATACTCGAGTATATTCGTTATAATTTCTCGCTAGATACACTGTACGTGCTTTAAAGTGCAAGAAACGACCATAAAAATTAACAAACGGGTAGAGAATGGACTAAAAACGGGCCAAAAGTGGGCCACATGAAGATAAAAATGGTGGAATATTTTTGTAAGGGTTTTTATATTACAGGAGAATAAATATGGATGAGTGAGTAAGAGGGTGTGTGGGTAAGTGCTTAACCGGGGTTAAAGAGTGGCAAGTTTTCAGTGTGCGGGAGTGATGTATGGGTGTTTTTATGTGCGGTTATGAATGCATAGATAATTTGAATGTTTTTAGTGTGAGTAGGCAGAGTGATCGCGCTTTATGTACCGGAGGAGGAGGGCATGTATGGTATGCTTCCTTCGAGTGCGTGGGTGACTTGAATGTTTTCTGCATGTCGATGGTTGAGTACCGTGAATAATTTTAGTGTGTGTATAAAAAGAAGAGAAAAACGGACAAGCAGGGCCCTTGAGGAATCTTTGGCGTCCTACAGCTCTGAGTACTCACTTGGGGATTGGCAGATTTAACTAATTAATCTCTCATTAACTAATTGTTGGATCCAAAAATCGAAGAGGAACTTTCAGTTCCAAATTTCACCCCCTACTTCTAACCTACTTTTAACCTATTTCTAATGGGTATTCTATCAATTGTGGGATACTCAGTATATATATATATATATATATATATATATATATATATA
>NW_022639635.1:310969-314710 GCF_010583005.1 Odontomachus brunneus | reverse complement strand
TATATATATATATATATATATATATATATATATATACATATATATATATATATATATATATATGTGTGTGTGTGTGTGTGTGTGTGTGTGTGTTATTAGCCATTAACAAAAATTTCAAGAAACGTTTTTGTATTTTTACAATTAAATATAAAAATTGAAAAGTATATGAAAATTTAGCAGAAAGATTTCTACGTATGCGTAGTTATGTTTTCTGCTACTACAGTAAAACAAAGTAGCACACATTTATATAAAGTTTATATGTACAAAAAATACTAAAAAGATAGAATAATAGTATTAGTGACGATCATCTCTACGTTATCGACATTTTAGAGTTCATCATTCACTTCAGTGCACGTGTATGTGTATTCCCTTAAAATAAAATTAAATATCGTGTAACCTGTTATAAGAACGTGGAATTTGCTGACTCATAATTGGAACTTGTGTATATAAACATGTCAAATTATTTTTTTTTAAATTTAGAATCAATTATTTATATTAAAGGTTAATAAACTTTGCCTTAAAATTATGATGTTACTTATATTAATATGCTACTTATATTAATATTAAAATAGCTCTTTTTAATGTTTGATTTACAAATTTATGTAAATAATTGAAAGTTACTCTAATCTTAAATGGCTCATAATTAAGATCGTTATCTTATCTTTTGAGAATTATTGGAAAACAAATTCTCCTGTTGGATACAAGTTACATTACGCAACTTACCAAGTTAGTCGCAATTTTTAATCATCTGACTATACACGAATATTAACTATAATCAAATGATACACAGACGTAATCAAATGCTATTTTGGTCATATATAAGTATACAAAGTATAAAGACACATAACAGAAGTACAAAGACTTAATATTGAAATTATCAAAGTGTACTACATTTAAGTCTGTGTGCATGTATGCGTATTGTGAAACCCTTATAGAAATATCATACTAAGAATTATTGATAATTACTTATTATCCAGTATTTTTAATACTGAAAATAAGTAATTATCAATGATTCTTAGTATGATATTTCTATAAGGGAAATCGTAGCCACCGCGTGTTAATGCTATTATGATCATATCTGTACGATGATTTAAAGAACATTAAAGTAAACAACGAACATACCAATGACTGATCAAGATTGCTGTTAGGAATGAATAAAGGTGATGCGATAAAGCGTGAAAAGAATCAAAGAAAAAAAGATAAAGAATTACAATTGACGCTATTGATATTCCTATGCAGGATGATTAATTTTACGTAGCGTTTACCAACACAATTACATCCTGATATCAATATATTAGTATATACCACTTCAAAGTTATAATATTGTACAAAATATTCTTTCTCGTGAATTTTGTATGATTTATAGTGTACGTCGATTATAATGTGTATGTCGTGAGAAAAATTTCATGTTTGATTTTATATAAAACAGTTTAATAAAGTTTAATAAAGTATAAAAAAATTTATAAACAGCTTAGTAAAATATAAAAAAGTTAAATATGTATCAGTATCTAAATAGAAATATTTAGATATCCAGCTGAATAAATTGAATCATCTTTATCTTTATCTGGATGAAAATAATATAAAATTAATTTTTATGTTAGGTGGAAAAAAATGTTATCTTATGTAAAAATTATTTATTATACATTATGCAAAAGTCTGTTTTTGCGGCCTGTGTTAATTTTGGTAAGTGTATATGTATATATGAATATGTAATATGTATATATGAAACAAAATCAGGACATTATTTTAGAATTGTGTATACATTTGTGTGTATTGAAATTTTGACTTTTAAATTATATAAAGGATCCTGACAAATTTTAAGTGAGCTACTAAATACTGTTATAAGAAAATGAAACGAAAAAGTGATTCTATTTACAAAAAAAATTTTACGATATCTGAATTTTATATCTAAATTTTATTTATTTATTTACGGATGAAAAGAGTTGAAGACAATCTAACGGTGCACTCATCTACACCTTCTCAACATTCCTTATATCTAAAAGTAAAGGTTCCGACATTTAATCTTTTATGAATTAAAATCAAAATTATAAAAATATTTTTTACATATATAATACATCTCCACTATCGTTGGCGCAAGTAGAGGGTCTTTTTATTTTTTATACAGCAAATAAATATCTTTATTGGTCAACAACAACCCTTGCAAGTATAAAAATCGTTTATGAGACAAAACATGCGAGAAACTTTTATTTTTGAAAAATAAAAACTTAAAATAAAATTACAAGTACTGTTTTAATATCTCTTTGATGATCAGCGTAATTTTCTAATAAAACTCTTATGAATAGTCGCAAAAATAAAATTATTTATCAAATTATCTAGATAAATTACGCTAATAATCACATTTAACATTTAGACAAATTTAATGCAACTTTATTTTTGTTTTATCTAAGATAAACTTAAAGATTTTTAACATATCTTTATCTAGATAAATTTGAGATCATCTAAGATAAACATTGTGTATAAATAATCGCGATAAAGATATTGAAAAATGTAATAGCAGATAAAACAAGTTGAAAAAGGAGTGAAGCAAGTGAAGGAAGAGAATCTTTCAGAAGATTCAAAAGAGTAACACAAAAGAGAGCAACTTTATCGAGCTTGATTCAGTGCCGTAATAAAAAGTGTGTTACGTAGAGCGAATGAGATACCGTGGCCGGTGGAGAATTTTCCTCAGCGCTTTTGCACCGAGGAGAATCTTTTTAGTTGTGCCCTTCGATTCATTGATAAAGCAAGATTCCCCGACCCAAGAGAATTATAAATTACACAGGTTGATCGTAAAAACTGTCTGCTTGCGCATCTTCGAATGCCGTGTTTACAATGTCTATGAATAGAAAAAGAAAAGAAAGATTGATATTTATTAATTATTTATATAAGCTGATTATATTGCTAATATATGCGAATACATTGGCGTTTTGTCACAATGGCTAAATCTTCAGCTAATTGATTGACGTTGATCGGTAGCAAATGGCCCGTTATAATTGATAATTTCCTGCATAATTATTGCGGTTTGCGATATTATTATCGATGAAAATTTCACCATGTAATTGAGCGTATAATTAAGCGGAAGATATCTGAGGGCTTAAGATATAAACAATGAGTTATCTCTAATCTAATTGATATTTACATTAAGCTGATTAAATTGCTAATCGTTGTATTTTTAATGCTCATTATTATGGGCGCACCTAGTCAAATTACGTTCCTATACGTTTATTTGACTAATAATAAATAATCTAAGTAATAATAGTAAAGTAACAATAAAATATTAATAATAAATAAAATATTGGCGGTCAATAAATATTAAAAATAAATTTAAATAATAAGTAATAAATACTTCAGTTATATATATATATATATATATATATATATATATATACAGGGTGTTTTTTTTAACTTGAGACTGCTAAATATCTCGAAAAATAAGCATTGTACGACAAAAATGTCCCAAATAAACCCTCAATAGTTTCAAGGACGCAATTCAATCCCACAAAAAATATCCACCTCCCGCCCCCCTGGGGATGGGGCGGGGGGTAACTTTGAAATCTTAAATGGGAACCCCTATTTTTTATTACAGATTCGGATTCTACATCCGAAAACACGTAACTTTTGTCTGAACTTTTTTTTTCTATTTCTGATAGATGGCGCTGCATTTGGCGAAAATTGGGTAACCTTCGTTTTTTTCAAAGGGAATCCCCTATAATGACGCTACGTCGAAGAAAAGTAACTTTT
>NW_022639635.1:309864-310073 GCF_010583005.1 Odontomachus brunneus | reverse complement strand
AAAAATAAGCATTGTACGACAAAAATGTCCCAAATAAACCCTCAATAGTTTCAAGGACGCAATTCAATCCCACAAAAAATATCCACCTCCCGCCCCCCTGGGGATGGGGCGGGGGGTAACTTTGAAATCTTAAATGGGAACCCCTATTTTTTATTACAGATTCGGATTCTACATCCGAAAACACGTAACTTTTGTCTGAACTTTTTTTT
>NW_022639635.1:309289-309722 GCF_010583005.1 Odontomachus brunneus | reverse complement strand
ACTAAATTTTGAAAGATCGTGAGTGGACCATTTGGAAATGACCACGTCGAAATGACGACTAAAACCTTTTGAATTTTTAACATCATCATTTGTATAACATTTGTAAAGGTCAAGGCCATTGGAGATTGTAACTTTTATTTTCATTTTTTTAGTTAAAACGGATAAAAAATTATCATAGATATTTACGATAATTTGAAAAAACATGTTTTCGACAAAAGTTATTTTTCTTCGACGTAGCGTCATTATAGGGGATTCCCTTTGAAGAAAACGAAGGTTACCTAATTTTCGCCGAATGCAGCGCCATCTATCAGAAATAGAAAAAAAAAGTTCAGACAAAAGTTACGTGTTTTTAGATATAAAATCCGAATCTGTAATAAAAAGTAGAGATTCTCATTTAAGATTTCAAAGTTACTCCCCGTCCCATTCCCAGGGG
>NW_022639635.1:309001-309279 GCF_010583005.1 Odontomachus brunneus | reverse complement strand
AGAGAGGGGAGAGAGAAAGGGAGAATAATACATATATTTTATACATTACTGGAAATTTCCAGTTTGAAATTTTTTACTGCAGCATTTTCAAAACAAAATGATTAACAATTTTGCAATTTGGAATCAATGTGTTTCAATATTATTTTATGTAACACACATTATATATAAATTTTTATTCGCTCTTTAATTACGTGAAGATTTCGAATATCCATTTTTGTTAAAAGTATATACACAGATTCGAATATCTTCTATATACGTCTATATTACCCAGACAGTAT
>NW_022639635.1:307595-308991 GCF_010583005.1 Odontomachus brunneus | reverse complement strand
GGGGGGCGGGAGGTGGATAACTTTTATGGGATTGAATTGCGCCCTCGAAACTATTGAGGGTTTATTTGGGACATTTTTGTCGTACAATGCTTATTTTTCGAGATATTTAGCAATCTCAAGTTAAAAAAACACCCTGTATATATAGGGTGTCCCAAAACTGGTAGAACAGCCGTTAAAGGTAGGTAGAGGGTGCAATTTGGAATTGAAAGTTCCTCTTGCATTTTCGGATCCGACAATTAGTTAACGAAATATTAATGAATTAAGTTTGCCAATCTCTTACCGTCCCGAGTGAGCGTTCAGAGATGTAGAACGCTGTGGACTTCTCAGGGGTCCTTCTTGTCCGTTTGTCTCCCCTTTTTGTATCACAAGGGAATAAGTGTGGATTAGTGAGTGAGTAGATGTGTGGATGAGTGCCTGGGACTAGGAGGGGAGGGGGTGAACAGTTTTCTGTATGTGGAAGTAATGTGCCTCTCATACACACAACGCAAGAAAATCACTTACACTCCCCATCGACTTACCCCCCATACACACACACTAAATTATTTACGGTACTCAACTACCGACGTGCAGAAAACATCCACGTACTCGAAGGAAGCATATCATACATGTCCTCCACCTCCGGTATATAAAGTGCAAAACATTCCGTCAATTTTCACTAAAAACATTCAAATTATCCATGCATTCATAATCGCACACAAAAACACCCGCACATTACTCCCATATACAGAAAACTTGCCACCTCCCCCTCCCCCCTCCTAGTCCCGGTCAGGCATTCACCTACACATCCACTCACTCACTCATCCACATTTATTCCCTTGTGATACAAAAAGGGGAGACAAACGGATAAAAAGGGCCCCTGAGAAGTCCACAGCGTTCTACGTCTCTGAGCACTCATTCGGGACGGTAAGAGATTGGCAGACTTAATTCATTAATATTTCGTTAACTAATTGTCAGATCCAAAAATGCAAGAGGAACTTTCAATTCCAAATTGCACCCCCTACCTACCCCTAACGGGTTCTACCATTTTTGGGACACCCTGTATATATACTACTGTGTCCAAAAAGTAAGACCAGTTTTCAATTTAAATCGCGCGGGTAAACCGCAAATCATAAATATTTTTTTTCTAAGTTGGTAGCATTGTGACAGACATCTGTGACAAATTTCATGTCAAAACATTCATTACTTTTTGCTTTACGCTTGGTTTTATACGACGCTAAAAGTACATTCGACGATTTTTACAATGTCTATATTGAGCAAAGAAGTTGCATTACATTTTGTTTGCGGAATGAAATTTCGGGTGCAAAAACGTTCAGGATGTTGCAGAAAGTCTTCGGAGACCATGTTTTGTCGGAAAGGAATGTTTACAAGTGGTATAAACAGTTCAAAGAAGGTCGTG
>NW_022639635.1:299716-302230 GCF_010583005.1 Odontomachus brunneus | reverse complement strand
GGGGAGAGAGAAAGGGAGAATAATACATATATTTTATACATTACTGGAAATTTCCAGTTTGAAATTTTTTACTGCAGCATTTTCAAAACAAAATGATTAACAATTTTGCAATTTGGAATCAATGTGTTTCAATATTATTTTATGTAACACACATTATATATAAATTTTTATTCGCTCTTTAATTACGTGAAGATTTCGAATATCCATTTTTGTTAAAAGTATATACACAGATTCGAATATCTTCTATATACGTCTATATTACCCAGACAGTATACAATATTTACAAAATATTTTAGAAATATAGATATTAAATAATTTATAAATATATTCTGATACCCGGTTTTCAGGTATCAAAAAGATTATAAACATTTAAAAATATTTATGAAAAAATATTTATCATAAGTTTTTTGTAAATTATAAACTTTCCCATAAAAGTATTCATGAAAAATGTTTTTCATTTATGTTCTTGAATATCTTTAAATATTTATTATAATCCTTTTTACATCTGAAAATCTAGGGCATTTTAATATTTATAAAGTATTTAATATTTATGATTCTAAAATATTTTGTAAATATTGTATAACATTTGGATATAACATCTATCTGGATATAACATTTGTAGAACTTTGTTATTAATTTATATCAAAGAATAAGCTGCAGAAAATTTGAACAGATTCATATGCAAAAATTATTTGAAATAATAAAATAAAAAATAAAATTATATCGTAAATTTCAATTTTTCTAACATTTTGTAAAACATTTTTCATTAAGATTACAATTTTCTTAACTGTATTTTTTAAGATTCCCACCGTTCATGGAACTTAAGCCCGAAAAGACGTAATTTTCGACACAAAGTTTTAATTGTAAATATTCAGCATTGTGTTTATAGTTTTATAAATTTAAATCATTGTTTGTAAATCATAAGTAATTAAAAAGATCTTTCACCCTTCGTTGAAAATTATGGCTATTAGATATGGTTTTCGGTTTGAGCAGCGTGAATTCTTTTTTGTCTGATTCCGAACACATTATGACTAGTTGGGACGAATATGTGTGCGAAATCGCTTAACATGTCTTGTTTTTTTTTTTTAACGAAAACGCAATTCATTGTTCTCGTTAAATTTCTTTTGAAATTTACATTATGGAAAATACTTGACTATATACTTTTTCGCGGCGGCGAGCGAGAATTTAATCTAGCACAATCTGGTCGTTGCTACGCGCTATGGAAACTTCGTGTTTAGCAGGAAAATCACACACGACCACGGGGGAATGAGCCTCCTCTGATTTCTGGTTAGCGGCAACGACAGCGATTAAACGCGAACGACGTCGTTAACTTTAATGCGGCTGTTTCGTATTCGACAAATCGGTAGGATCAGTCAAACGGATCAGCGTGCCCATCCATAAACCATAAAATCGAAGCTTCGCCAGTGTCATGAAATGTACAATAAATAGTATCATCAACTAGCAAGATATATGCGACGATTCTTATTTGTCCTATAGATTTTTAGAATATACTGCGTATTCTCACAAGATGATAAGATTAAAGGACAAAAATATGCTAAATCAAACTTTTTCTCCGTTACACAATACTCGAGGAGAAAGCGAAGTAGAAGAAATAAAAGAGAGGATTGATCATACAATTTCTTTCTTCGTTCTCGCCAACAACTAGATAATTAGACAAGGAAAGCATCTTACTCTATTGCTCTCTCTTAACAATGTTGACTTTATCCCTTCTGTAGCAATACACAGTCTATCTTATAAGTATATGATTTGTCTCCATCATCGGCACGGTCTAAGGGAGCAAATCGCCGAAAGCGTGGCAGATATATTAGTACCCTGATCAGAGGAGGGTTACGAAGGATAGGCGGAGACATGGAAGTTTGATGAAGGTCGGGTGATGGATGATAATAAATCTTATTATCTCTCTCTAAACGAATCCAGGCCAATATATCGTACAGTTACGAACTTTGCCCGAGGCACAAGATATATATTTACGTAAGAGACAGATACATACAGATATATTTATGAGTGTGTAGTTATCTAAACTAACGTATAGCGAGTTTGCAGGATTAGCTTTAAATTATGGCAATGGTATTGTATTGGACGCAAAGAGAGAGAGAAAGAAGAGAGAGACTTACTTAAGTCTCTCTTAAGACTTACTTAAGAGGTTATGTGCAGTCAGAAATTTTGAAATTTTCGATTTTTCAAAAATTACATTCTTTAAAGTTCATTATCTTAAAAATATTCCCTTAAAATTTCAAGTTTATTCGAAGAAAATTCATGGAGATCTGAGTTCATAAGCATGTGCGCGTCGAAGCGCTTCGTTTCTCGGACGATACATTCATGATTATGCTAGTAGGTAGGATGCGGAGCACATACGGATCTCCGACAATTCGAGCAAAAATATATCTAGTAGAGCAGATTTCAAGACTAGTAGCTAGACAGTAATGACTAGATAAGTTTTCACTAGCTCGTGACTGGTTAAATATTCTTATTCAGTATTTTGAATGTCAGGAC
>NW_022639635.1:299288-299706 GCF_010583005.1 Odontomachus brunneus | reverse complement strand
GACTGTTAGAGACCTTGCTGATGCTGTTGATATTTCAAAAGGATCTGCCAATACCATTTTGAAAGATATTTTGGGCCTGAAACGTGTAAAATCTCGACTAGTACCAAAACATCTCAATTTTTTCGAAAAAGAGCGTCGCATTAAGATCTGTGAAGAGATGCTTTCTGACTATCAATCGGTCATGAAATGGATTATTACTGGAGATAAGACTTGGATCTATGCGACCCGGAAACCACCGACCAATCCAGTGAATATCGTGCAAAAGATGAAGCCAAACCGAAAAGATCGCGCCAAAGTCGATCGAAAATCAAGGTCATGTTGACAGTTTTCATCGATTATCGTGGTGTTGTCCATTCAGAATTCCTTCCACCCGGCCAAACCGTCAACAAAGAGTATTATTTGAGTGTTATGCGTCGTT
>NW_022639635.1:284813-299278 GCF_010583005.1 Odontomachus brunneus | reverse complement strand
GGGGAGAGAGAAAGGGAGAATAATACATATATTTTATACATTACTGGAAATTTCCAGTTTGAAATTTTTTACTGCAGCATTTTCAAAACAAAATGATTAACAATTTTGCAATTTGGAATCAATGTGTTTCAATATTATTTTATGTAACACACATTATATATAAATTTTTATTCGCTCTTTAATTACGTGAAGATTTCGAATATCCATTTTTGTTAAAAGTATATACACAGATTCGAATATCTTCTATATACGTCTATATTACCCAGACAGTATACAATATTTACAAAATATTTTAGAAATATAGATATTAAATAATTTATAAATATATTCTGATACCCGGTTTTCAGGTATCAAAAAGATTATAAACATTTAAAAATATTTATGAAAAAATATTTATCATAAGTTTTTTGTAAATTATAAACTTTCCCATAAAAGTATTCATGAAAAATGTTTTTCATTTATGTTCTTGAATATCTTTAAATATTTATTATAATCCTTTTTACATCTGAAAATCTAGGGCATTTTAATATTTATAAAGTATTTAATATTTATGATTCTAAAATATTTTGTAAATATTGTATAACATTTGGATATAACATCTATCTGGATATAACATTTGTAGAACTTTGTTATTAATTTATATCAAAGAATAAGCTGCAGAAAATTTGAACAGATTCATATGCAAAAATTATTTGAAATAATAAAATAAAAAATAAAATTATATCGTAAATTTCAATTTTTCTAACATTTTGTAAAACATTTTTCATTAAGATTACAATTTTCTTAACTGTATTTTTTAAGATTCCCACCGTTCATGGAACTTAAGCCCGAAAAGACGTAATTTTCGACACAAAGTTTTAATTGTAAATATTCAGCATTGTGTTTATAGTTTTATAAATTTAAATCATTGTTTGTAAATCATAAGTAATTAAAAAGATCTTTCACCCTTCGTTGAAAATTATGGCTATTAGATATGGTTTTCGGTTTGAGCAGCGTGAATTCTTTTTTGTCTGATTCCGAACACATTATGACTAGTTGGGACGAATATGTGTGCGAAATCGCTTAACATGTCTTGTTTTTTTTTTTTAACGAAAACGCAATTCATTGTTCTCGTTAAATTTCTTTTGAAATTTACATTATGGAAAATACTTGACTATATACTTTTTCGCGGCGGCGAGCGAGAATTTAATCTAGCACAATCTGGTCGTTGCTACGCGCTATGGAAACTTCGTGTTTAGCAGGAAAATCACACACGACCACGGGGGAATGAGCCTCCTCTGATTTCTGGTTAGCGGCAACGACAGCGATTAAACGCGAACGACGTCGTTAACTTTAATGCGGCTGTTTCGTATTCGACAAATCGGTAGGATCAGTCAAACGGATCAGCGTGCCCATCCATAAACCATAAAATCGAAGCTTCGCCAGTGTCATGAAATGTACAATAAATAGTATCATCAACTAGCAAGATATATGCGACGATTCTTATTTGTCCTATAGATTTTTAGAATATACTGCGTATTCTCACAAGATGATAAGATTAAAGGACAAAAATATGCTAAATCAAACTTTTTCTCCGTTACACAATACTCGAGGAGAAAGCGAAGTAGAAGAAATAAAAGAGAGGATTGATCATACAATTTCTTTCTTCGTTCTCGCCAACAACTAGATAATTAGACAAGGAAAGCATCTTACTCTATTGCTCTCTCTTAACAATGTTGACTTTATCCCTTCTGTAGCAATACACAGTCTATCTTATAAGTATATGATTTGTCTCCATCATCGGCACGGTCTAAGGGAGCAAATCGCCGAAAGCGTGGCAGATATATTAGTACCCTGATCAGAGGAGGGTTACGAAGGATAGGCGGAGACATGGAAGTTTGATGAAGGTCGGGTGATGGATGATAATAAATCTTATTATCTCTCTCTAAACGAATCCAGGCCAATATATCGTACAGTTACGAACTTTGCCCGAGGCACAAGATATATATTTACGTAAGAGACAGATACATACAGATATATTTATGAGTGTGTAGTTATCTAAACTAACGTATAGCGAGTTTGCAGGATTAGCTTTAAATTATGGCAATGGTATTGTATTGGACGCAAAGAGAGAGAGAAAGAAGAGAGAGACTTACTTAAGTCTCTCTTAAGACTTACTTAAGAGGTTATGTGCAGTCAGAAATTTTGAAATTTTCGATTTTTCAAAAATTACATTCTTTAAAGTTCATTATCTTAAAAATATTCCCTTAAAATTTCAAGTTTATTCGAAGAAAATTCATGGAGATCTGAGTTCATAAGCATGTGCGCGTCGAAGCGCTTCGTTTCTCGGACGATACATTCATGATTATGCTAGTAGGTAGGATGCGGAGCACATACGGATCTCCGACAATTCGAGCAAAAATATATCTAGTAGAGCAGATTTCAAGACTAGTAGCTAGACAGTAATGACTAGATAAGTTTTCACTAGCTCGTGACTGGTTAAATATTCTTATTCAGTATTTTGAATGTCAGGACTACCAATTATATAAATAGTGGCTAGATGGAAAATATTACACAGTAACGAGATAGAAAATTATCGGTAAATCCTGAATAGAAATTGGATATTAGAACTGTCTAGTAACTATATCAATTACACAGATAGTGGTTAGATGAATAAAATTATACAGTAACGAGATAGAAAATTATCGGTAAATCCTGAATAGAAATTGGATATTAGAACTGTCTAGTAACTATATCAATTACACAGATAGTGGTTAGATGAATAAAATTATACAGTAACGAGATAGAAAATTATCGGTAAATCCTGAATAGAAATTGGATATTAGAACTGTCTAGTAACTATATCAATTACACAGATAGTGGTTAGATGAATAAAATTATACAGTAACGAGATAGAAAATTATCGGTAAATCCTGAATAGAAATTGGATATTAGAACTGTCTAGTAACTATATCAATTACACAGATAGTGGTTAGATGAATAAAATTATACAGTAACGAGATAGAAAATTATCGGTAAATCCTGAATAGAAATTGGATATTAGAACTGTCTAGTAACTATATCAATTACACAGATAGTGGTTAGATGAATAAAATTATACAGTAACGAGATAGAAAATCATCGGTAACTCTTGAATAGAAATTGGACGTCAGAACTATTTAGTATTTACACCAATTACATAAATAATGACTAGACGAAAAGGATGACATAATAACGAGATAAAAAATCATCGATATATCCTGAGTAGAGATTGGACATCAGAACTGTAGCTATATCATTTACATAGACAGTGCTTAGACGAAAAAGATTACACAATAACGAGATAGAAAATCATCGATAAATCTTGAAAAAAAATTGGATATCAGAACTGTCTACCCATTAGATAGTAAATTTATGTATAGATAATGACGATGTAATACACAAATTTACTATCTAGTGGATAGACAGTTTCGACATCTAATTTTTATTCTGGATTTACAGTACATTGCTAGACAGCGTTTGATATTCAATTTCTATTCAGGATTTACTGAATCTTCCATCTCGTCACTGTGTAATTTTTTTCATCTAGACATTAGATAAAACGGCGTTGAGTAAATCATATGTAGCTAATATAAAACGTCTACTACCGACTATAGTAGTGGTCTAGCAGGTAAAGTGCCAGACTCAAGAGCTATAGAGGTCTTCAGGTTCAAGTCCCGAAGTATAAAATGAATTATTTCTAATAGAATGGAAATAATACATAATGAAGAAAAATTACAGGAAACCAAACTCCATTGGATCATCTCTCCTAAAGAGAGTGAGAAAAAAGGAAATTATCGAAAAGAAATAATTTTTTCGTTTTTGCTATCTACTCACTGTCTAGTGCAGGCTAGATAGTTACAAGTTATTTTTTTGTATCTACCTACTAGCTAATTTTTCTAGTACAGCCATTAGGAAAAGTGAGCGTTACATTCCTAGCTAGTAGCTAGTAAGTATTACTAGCTAATAGCGATGTAAGATCCAACTTTTCTGTGACAACTTTTCATTACTAGACAATCACTAAATTCAATTTTTGCTCGGGAAGAGAGCGCAGACGAACACGCGCATCCAAAGAATGCTTCGTCGATAAAATGAAATCGATATTTTGGAGACAGTTTCTTCAGCAGAACGTCTTTTATATGAGCTAGGAATTGATGATTCTATGTAAGTTGAAAAAAAATTTTTATTAGGACCTTGAATAAGTTCTCGCTGATTTTTCGTGAAAATTAATGTTTTATTTAAAACAAGTCGTAAAAAATATGTCACTGAAAGTATTGTCCATCACTAGCCACTACTTTTTCCTATCTTTCTGGCAGCATTTGAATTCTACGTCGGAAAAACGATACGTCTTTTGAGGCTATCCAAGAGTCGACCCATTTTTTGGCATCTTCATAAAAATGGAAGTGCTGCTCAGCCAGGCCATGTGCCATCGATCGGAACAAGTAATAATCGGAAGGAGCAATGTCTGGTGAATACGGCGGGTGGGATAGGACTTCCCATTTAAGCATTTCCAAGTAGGTTTTCACCGGTTGTGCAACATGTGGCCGAGCGTTGTCATGTTGCAAAATCACTTTATCGTGTTTCTGCTCGTATAGCGGCCGTTTTTCCTTCAATGCTCGGCTCAAACGCATCAATTGTAGTCGATAGCGATCTCCCGTGATGGTTTCGTTTGGTTTGAGCAGTTCATAATAAACTACACTCAGCTGATCCCAACAAATGCAGAGCAGAAGCTTCGAACCATGGATATTCGGCTTTGCCGACGATGTTGATGCATGGTCGGGTTTACCCCATGATGTTCTACGCTTAGGGTTATCGTAGTGTACCCATTTTTCATCGCCAGTCACGATACGATGCTAAAAATCTTTCCTTTCCTGTCGTTGAAGCAGCTGTTTACATGTGAAAAGACGCCGTTCGACGTCTCTCGGCTTCAACTCGTACGGCACCCAATGTTCTTGCTTTTGAATCATTCCTAATACTTTCAAAAGTTTCGAAACTGTTGTGTGATCAACTTCTAATGATTCTGCAAGTTCAACTAGCGTCTGACATGAGTCTTCATAAAGTAATGCCTTCAATTCTTCGTCTTCAAACTTTTTCGGTGCGCCAGAGCGTTTTTTATCTTTAACATCTTCAAAATCATTATTTTTGAAGCGTCTAAACCAATCTCTGCATGTTGTTTTTGACAGAGCATGGTCGCCGTAAGTCTCAACAAGAATTCTGTGTGCTTCAGCTACAGATTTTTTTTGAATAATGTAGTGCAGTAAAATTCCCCGCAAATACTCTTTTTTTGTCACGAAATTCGACATGTTTAACACTATGAAAAAAAAGTTGTTTATACTTCGGCGAAATGATATACACTGAATTTCAAGCTTGCTTATAGTACTTACTTATAGATGCGTTACCATCTTAAACTACACGCATTGTAACGCTGTTAGAAAATAGAGAGAACTTATTCAAAGTCCTGATAATATTTATGATAAATATTTATGACCTATTGAAGCTAAGGTCATAAAAATATTTATGAAATATTTTGATAAATATTTATAAAATATTCAAATAAATCTTTTAAATATTTTGTAAATATTTTATAAATATTTTGTGCTGTCTGGATATATATGTTTTATCCTTTTAATTTACAAATTATAAAATTATCTTGTAAATTATAAATCCGGATGCTACTTTTATATGTCCATCGGATAGCCTGTGGATATGTCGGGGACTTTAGCATGTCTTCCAATTTCATAAACGGATATCCCATAAACGTCTGTTGAACGTCCGAAGGATGTAAAACGGATGGCTTATGGATATCCTCAATATCCATAAAGGACATCTTATAGATATCCATAGGATATCCATGTGCTGACTGGCGCTGTTGGAGATGCCCTTAATAAGTCCTGCCATCGTTAAGTCTACACAGGCTTGTGGCCAAGCAAAAGGATTTCTAAAGGAAAATTCGTAAATAGGTCCAAAATAGGCACAGATGTGGATGTCTGTAGACATCAACACAAGACATGTACTTATATAATTTAGTCAGGGTCTCGTTTATTTAATTCTTGAAATAGTTTAAAGTCTTACAGAATTTTAGTTTACAGTCTTAGACTGAAGTAAAATTCATATAAGTTTGAAATAAAACCAAAATATCTGATTTTGGTTCTCAAAAATACAGTTTTCCAAATAAGGCGTGTCCACATAGGGTTCCACACAGCAAGCTTTTCAAAAAATAACTTGAAAATTATATTGAAATATAACATTGAAATAATTTAGAAATATTTGTGAAACATTTTATCAAAATCAAAATTAATTTAATGAAATCTTATATGGTACGGTGGACTTTTCCTTCTTTTAATTGTATTCCTTTACAATTACTCAAAGTTTATAGTATTTTATGACTTTATTTATTTAATAATAATTAACAATAAAAAAATTTTACTATAAAAATTTAAAAATAAGGAAATGGAAGTGCGGGATTTTGTAGACCTCACTTTATTAGCTAAGGGTTAAATTAACAATAAAAGTACGAAAAATATAATTTTTATTAAAATTATATCATTTTATTAAGTTATATTATGAAAAAATTATATTACTGTGTTAATCACAACACATATGGACAAAATGTAAAAAGCTTATATCGATTGAAGAAGTGGCGTAGTGTCTAAGGCAACAGATTCATAATCCAGAGGTGCCTCAAGCAGAATCCAGGTTCGAGTCCCCCACCAGTATCAAGTGACAATTTTTAAATGTGATGTAGCATTGGAATCAAGTAATCTAAAGTTTTCAAATAAAAATCAGCAAGCGTGCGCGCTGTGAACCTATACGAATAGTTTCTATTAGAAAAAAAGTAGTACGTATTCATACAAGAATATTTTTTTCTATTTAGGTGTGTCTAGATAGAGTCTACATAGGCGTGCTAAAATAGGGCCTCGTCAGATTTATAAATCGGGTCCTGACTTACAAAAGCGTTATATCTCTGTACAGAGCCTATTCGGGCTTGCCTAAATGGTGCTTAGACAAAAATGGGGAAAACTATCTAGGGCTTTTACAAGCCCTCTTTTAAATTCCGGTAAAATATTTAACTCAATTTTTCTTCCGGGTTAAGTGAGCACAGACATTATTAAAAAGAATAAATGTAATATTTTATTAAACTTCTCTTCTAGGTGATATGTATCGTAACAAATTATTAATTTAAACAGTGTCTATCTAGTTTATTATAAAAAAATTAACGATTTAGGCTTAACAAGAAGAAACATAATAGCTGACAATTGAAGATGCAAGCATTGTCAACAAATTCCAAAAAAGGATCAAGCAGGTTTCAAGCAGTATATATGGTCTATACAGTTTCTTTTACATCCCATATAGGATGTCTCAGATTCTCTTCCGCAATTTTTGTGAGAACATAAGACGGATTGAGATAAATATAAAAGTCCCACATTTTTGCGATATTCACAATAAATTTCGAGATATTAATTAAAGGAGATTGGTGACTAATCACGCGCGATATGGCAGATAAGCTGTAGTGGCGCCGTCTGCCGTTGTATGTTTATATATTAGATTAAACTGAATAAAAAAGTCCTCTATTATTTTGCAAACGACTATATAGATTTTTAGATATTAATTAAAAAAATGTATGTATTGTCACGTATAAATATATAACAATATTCTTTCATTAATAATTAAAAATCTATGTTTTTATATACAAAATGATAAAGAGTTTTACAAGCATACCACAATACATATCTACATTAACATATCTACACAGCTCATCTACCATATCGTGTGTGAAAATTTACCAATTTTCATTAATTAATATTTCGACTATTATTGTGAATATTGCAAAACGGTATAGGACTTTTGTATTATACTTCAATTCGTTTCCACAAAAATTGCGGGAGAGAGTCTGGAACACTCTGTATAAAGCTTCAAGTAGTGAAGCTAACTCGTTTATATCTCGTTCTGATGAAAATTTATCTGCGATTGAGTGAGGTAGCCAGCGCAAATTCTATCGATGGCAGTTAAGCCATGTATTCGAACTCTGTATATTATAACTTATTCAACAATCTTGATGAAATTGTTGTAATTTTTTTCTAGTTAAATAAATCTTGCAAATATCCAATTATAGCGTCCATGTAACTATATTTTAGTTTTTATTAAACTTTTACTTTTCATTAAAGTTTTTAATTGAAATTTCTTTCTTTCAAATTGTTGAATTTAATTTTTATTTAATTTGACTCAATATTATAATTGATGTAATTAAAGACT
Source organism: Odontomachus brunneus (assembly GCF_010583005.1). NCBI lineage: Eukaryota > Metazoa > Arthropoda > Insecta > Hymenoptera > Formicidae > Odontomachus > Odontomachus brunneus. Next base: position 291,007 of record NW_022639635.1, on the reverse strand, counting down.
TGGTTAGTTTTATCCGATTATTTGTCAGTATACACATTTTTTCTCTGACATGATCTTTTTGCTTGATCTTCGAATCTAGTAATTATCCGTTCCGCAAGAAGTGATACATGAATATATGGATATAATCAATTGATACGTTTGTTGAGATAATTGTACAATCAATAATTATACATCAGTGTCCGTATTATATAATATTTCTTGCATGTATAACATGCAACGAATCGTAGCGTCGTGGCCAATTGATAGTTCACACGTTAGACAGTTAGCAACTTTAATAATGTAAGTGAATTTCACTATCTCGGCAAGTTTCAAGTAAATTGATCGTAACTCTTAACTCATCGCGGTTATGTATTTTCGTCACACCGAACTCTCCCAACACCCTTTTCCTTCTCTGCTGCCTATTATCCATCCCTTCCGCGATAAACCGATAACACGTACATAAGGAGTGAGTATTTAGTCATTAAAGCACTCAATTGACTGCTTAACCCTGTTTTTGCAAATAAAGCAAATTAAGTCATTAAATAAATGTTATCTAAATGACATAACCGCAATGTACTGAATTTTTATGCGGAAAAAAAGGTTTGGTTGAATTAACCAAATACCTGGTCGAATATGAACAATCCAGAAATTTCGGTTGAAATAACCCGAATTCTGTTTAAGTCAACCAGAAACCTTGTTAACTTAAACAGAATTCGGGTTACTTCAATCGGAATTTCTGGATTGTTCATATTCGACCAGATATTTGGTTAAGGGGTAACGCCACGGCTGAGGCCGAAAAATGATATCTAATTTTGAGCATTTTTTACAAGTAGAAAATTTAATTTGATTGAAAAATCAAATGCAAGCCTATATTATATAACTATCGAACTATACAAACATATTTTTATTTTTTTTTTTCAAAATGGCGGCGTACTGGCATTTCTTCGGAGACGTGTTTTTCTTTTCGTAAAAAACGGTGGGACTTCTTGGTCTGGTTTGATCTGGAATAATCAGGCAAAGATTTTTATTATCTACATACATTAAACCTTTCGAGTACGTAGGATTATAGAGAAATACTAATTTTTTGCAATTTGGCACGTAATTGAGAAAAAAGTTCATTTTTTTCACTAAAATTTTGTTAAAGAAACGGTTACTGCAAAAAGTTTCAAACGTTTCGAAAAAATACTACGTACTCGAAAGGGAAATATATCTGAGAAGATTGTATTAAAATTTCAAATCAATCGGATGGAAATTGGCTGAGATATTTGTCCTACCGATTTTAAAAACAGTGTTTCGAGAAAAACGCAGTTAAAGTTTTGATACTAGTTTTTTGTGTATACAGTTTAATTTTTTAGATTTACCTTTAATCGGCGATGCTTGCTCCATACAATTAGTCTTCCTCTGACACGTCAACCTCATGTTCTTCTTTTTTCATTGATAAAATTGACTTCCTGGCTTCTTTGGCTTGGTCAGTGATGCTGCGCTCAGCTAGCTTGATGCGGCGTGCGTCTGCCTCCATGCAGAAGTTGTAGCAAGTGGGGCCAATTTTAAGGTACAAAACTTGCATGATTTGCATTATGCTATTGTAGCCATCGTTATAATAGCATGTAGCTACATCTGCAGTTATATCCATAATTTTTCCCACTTGAAAAAACTTTTGGAGCCATAGACCACACAGTAGCGTTGAAGCTCTCGTTAGAGTTTTGCGTGTAGCCTTCTTTATTCTTCTAATATTGAAAACAGTAGAAGAATAGATCCCGATATTTGCCGAGCGTACAGGAGGTGTGGTCCCTCCGAACGGCCACAGCTACTTCGTGACGCGAAGGGAGATACTCCGCTTTTGTCGACGCTACGACTATGTTAGGGGTCCCGTATCGGTTTTAAACCACTTGTATCATATTTTTAACATTCAAAACTAGTGATAAAGCAAAAAAATATTTTAGATTTTTTCAAAGTTCAACTATGGCTTAACTATGGTAACTATGGTAACTATGGTTACCCTTTAATTCAACAAACCTTTTTTTCCATGTGCAAATTACGTTCTGGCGCATCTCATGGAAAAAAATCGCAAAACAACACCTAATAAAAACCGTTAATAGGCTATTTGTATATTAATTACGTTTCCATGATCAAATTATGCGCAAATAACTATTATTATATTGCGCGATATATTCATTTAATTAAAAATTTATTGTAACGGTAAACGCCTGTGCGATTTAATATGCCGTAGCAAAATAAATGTATTTACGATAATGTGAATAACCAGTGATTAAAATTGCGTGTCTGAGAATGTCGTGCGTGCAGAGAGGGCACACACATTTCAAAATTCTAAATTTATTCTAATTAGCATCACACACAATATGCGCCCCTACCAATTTACTAGGACGACTTAATAAATTTATATTATATCTGTGTTATTGTACGCAATAATAGTATATTGATTTCTCTTTCCCTCCCACCGCTCGATATTTTTCGAAATGAAGAAACTACATCGTGCTCGCATATTTCAATTTCCTCAAAATATCCAATTTATGAAAATATATGATCAATATTTTTTCCTCTTGTTTTCGTGTCTAATATTTTGGTATCGCGAACTATCGGTATCAAGTAACACTTTGCGAAGTGCAAGCACAAAGCAACGCCTACCATGTATAATTACGCGACAGCTTTATTTAAATGTAGGCTAGATTCTCATTTCTCGGCTATAACGGGTAAACTGACGAAGGGACTTAATCGATTCCTTGGGTTTACATTACTCCACAAAACTATCTTTATTTTTTCTCTACGTGCTCCAGAAGCTGAGCTATCTTAACTCAAAGTTTGAAATCATGAATTTACGCGTAAGAAACATCTTCTCACCATAGAAATGTCCGTTGACTATGTTCTTCGTTAGATGGCGGGATGACGAAAGTGTTACGATTACCGACTTGTAACTGTTATCACGACGAAGTCGATTGACAGTTTGTATATGAAAATAGGGTTATAACGAGGTTATATTTTCAATGTATAGTAGTTTTAAAAATTGCAAAGTGTGTTTACCGTGATAATTAATATAACGATGTAAAACTTGAATACTTTGTGTCGTTTTTACTTTTTATAGCTAAATTAAATAATAAGAAGATAAAAGAGGAAGGAAAAGAGGAAGAAAAAGAAAAGGAAAAGAAAAGAAAGAAAGAAAGTAGAGAATGTACGAGAAGAAATGAAGAGGAGACAGAAAAAATGAAGATAAATGATAAGACGTTAAAAAAACCATAAGAGAGCGAGATGGAAAGACAAGAGGAATATATCAGTGAGTAAGAGAATGAATAAATAAAAGGATAGATAATAAATAAATAAATAAATAAATTTTCTTTGTCTGCCGCAATAAAAAATAAGTATTGCTTTATATATTATAGGATAATTTATAAGGATATAAAACTAAGATACTCTTTATGTTGTTTATACTTTTATTATTTTTAAACAAGACAAGAAAAAAGGAAGAAAAAAAAAAAGTACAGTAAGCGAGAAGAAAAAGAGAAAATATAAGGAGAGAAGACAGTACACAGACAGATAAATAAGAGAAAATAGAAATGAAGTAAGAAAATAGAAAATAGAGAAATGCAAGATAGTAAAGTAGGAAAAATTATTTTTTAAAAGTAATTCATTATTATTACTCGTTATTCATAAAAAAAGTACGTTGTTACCGTTACATTTCATTATTAGGCAGAAAGGAAGAGACAGTGTTGTAAAGAGAGAAAGGGAGAGATTGTGTGAGAAAGAGGGAAGAGGGAGAGGAAGAGTGAGAGGGGGGGGGGAAACAGAGAAAGAGCTAGATGCATAAATATTGACCTATTAAAAGAAAAACAGCAAGAAAAATAAATACACTGAGAATAAAAAGGTGAAAAAGAAAAGAGGAGATATATATTACAATTATCGATTTACTGACTCGTAATTTATTAAATTAAATAGGCTGTATAGACGTCGGAATATAAATAATAAAATAAATAAATAATAAATAATAAAATAAATAAATAATAAATAATAAAATAATAAATAAATAAATAATAAATAATAAGAAATATATAATAAAATATAATAAAATTAAATATGTTAACGTAAATTTAAAAAATAGAAAATAATATTTTAAAATAGTATATAACTAAATGTATATATATATATAAAACTAAATAATAAGAATAACAGAGGGAGAGAGAGAAACAGAGACAGAGACAATGATGGAGAGACAGAGACACATTTTTTATAAAAATGAATTATTCTGTAATAAAACGACCCCGCACAAATTATATAGGAAATTGGATCTCGGTGAAATCGGCTAATTTTTTAATATGTTGTAGTTTATGACTTACTGAACAAAAAGTGTAATGGGCACAAAGCTAAATAATGGACAGTTTTTGAGCTACAGCCAGTCAAACACGAAAAATTAGGATCTGCGAGTACATTATATATCCCTACTCTTGGCATAACCCAGGACCAACGACATGGACGTGGTAGGGAGCTGGTCCCGCGCGCGCACTTGTGTGTGTGTGTGTCTGTGTGTGCGCGTTCGTGTGTATATGTTTGTGTGTCAGCAGAGATAAGGACCCGACGGTTCGTCACTCCCGCAGTATTTAATGACTCCAAATCCTCTCTGCTATGTGTGTGTGTGTGTGTGTGTGTGTGTGTGTGCGTGTGTGGCTAAATAAAATAAGTGATTTTAATTGATACACAATTATTTAATGATGTGGAAATCTATTGTCATGATATAAATCACTGTACTTTTTGTTAATATAATTATTATGTTTTTATGGAACTATACTGAATACATATCTTTCGTTAAATCGTTATTAAATAATTTAATACTTAACCATGATTAATAATATTATTTAATATTATCGAAATACTTCGAAAAAAAGAATTAATATAATATAATAAAAAAGAGTCGGAGAACAGTGCGCTCCTATCGTATTTGTTACGGCCGCTCCTGCGACCGCGCTACCGTCGCTAAGTGTCGACTGTCGTTTAGTGGTGGTGGGGCAGCGATAGGCGTATACCTTAAAATCTCTCGGTTTGGTGCTCGTCCTTGACAGCGCTGGTTCAAATAGATGCTTTGACACGCATTCGCACGCCGAAAAGTATCGTAACTAAGAAGAAGCATCGACTGCTACTTTCGGTTGTTTAATATATATAGACAGCCAAATTCTGAATGCTACGATTGTAGAACACCAACTGCTTCTGTGTTGCTGAGTTTTTATTGTTCTTTCTATTTAACGACATTAAAAAAATTATTAAAATATCTCCGAACAAAAATTCTGACTTTTTGTTTTAAACGATTTTTTTCAAAATATATTAAACGTTTTTCCTTCATTGCGACGCATTACAAGTGCAATATTGTCTCCATAATCGCTATCGCTATACACAGTCTGATAATAAAATATTATCATGGCTTACAGATGTCGAATTCATTGTTATGTTTGCGAGAATGCTATTCAAATTCAACAAATGGCACGAATCAACGGCGATGATAATGCAATTAAAAGACAAATCGCTATTTCTAGACGAGATAATCTGGGTAAGGAGTATCTTCATATAAATAATGAGAGTCGACTATGCTTTAATTGCAATAAATCTATTGTACATGAAATGGAACAGATAGAAAATGATCCAACATGCCTTCGACTTAACGTTATTACTCAAACCCAAAATAATTCTTGTTTATTTTGCAATTCCGTTGTAAATGTTAGACGACTGTCGTTAGAATCCAGAGTGAATGTCTTTGTTCTGACAAATATTTATATTCCTGAATATATAAGATGTTGTGACCGACATTTGGATAATCGTGGATTTATTTTACCATTATTGTTGTCAGACTTGCTATTTATCAATAGGCCATTTGTAATAAAAGGACAACAACTGCAAGTGTTCTTACAAGCTCTTCGTAATGTAGCAAACAATAAGAATCATTATGAAGATGAAAACAGTTTTACGGAGGATGAGTTTAAATCTATAGCACCCATTACAAAACAACAGTTTCAAGAACTGTATACATATTGCGATCCTGTACCTCACGAACATGGTATTAGAAACGTTTCTAAGAAAGATCTTTTAACTTTTCTGTGCAAACTACGACAAGGATTATTTGACGAATTTCTTAGAGTATTGTTTCAGTATCCCTCCAGACAAAAGGTGAGTCTTGCCATTTCCAAAGTTCGGCAGTCTTTACTAAAGAGATTTGTTCT
>NW_022639635.1:277900-284803 GCF_010583005.1 Odontomachus brunneus | reverse complement strand
AAGGGTGAGTCTTGCCATTTCCAAAGTTCGGCAGTTTTTACTAAAGAGATTTGTTCTTGATAATATTGGTTTTCAGGCTATAACTCGAGAGGAATATATAATGAGACATATAACACCTTTTGCAAACGATTTATATAATCCCCAGGCAAATATTCCGAAAGTGATTGCTTATATTGACGGGACTTATTCTTATATTCACAAAAGTAGCAATTTTTGTGTTTTACGACAAACGTACTCGATGCATAAAGGTCGACATTTAGTAAAACCTGCTCTCATAGTTGCTCCAGATGGGTACATACTAGCTATTCAGGGCCCTTACTTTTCTGACTCTTGTAACAATGATGCCCAAATGCTAAACAATGAGTTTCAACGTGATGCGGAAAATATAAGAAGATGGTTTCACGATGGCGACATTTTCATATTAGATCGTGGATATCGAGATGCCCAGCCATTACTTCGCGAATTAGGTATTGAGTATAAAATGCCAGCCTTTCTTGGACGTAACCAGAAACAACTATCCACCGAAGAAGCTAACGAGTGGTAACAAAAACAAGATAGATAGTTGAAGCTAGCAATGGGCATATTAAGTCTATGTTCAAGTTTTTTGGTCATGCAGTTATAATGCCTCATCTTCATCATCTCGGTGAATTCTATAACTGCGGGTGCTTTAATTAACAGATATCATCCTTTAATTTTAATGGAAGGAGTTAATGCAGAGTTAGCAAGAGAACTTCTGGATAAGTCGAGAGAGGTTAATATTGTGCAAGCGCGAGTTGAAGCAGAAAGGATGTGCTACAGAAATGCACAATGGGTACATCTGCACGAGGGACAGTTACGTGACTTTCCACGCCTGGCATTAGAGTGTTTACGAGATTTGACCGTCGGTATATTTCAGGTTTGCCTAGCAAGATCTTACATTCAAGATAAGATGCAGCGTGATGCACAAGAAGAGTTTCAATTGGATTCGCTATTTGACGAACCAGGCTTCCTAAGGGTGCAACTGTTTTCACGGTTTCGTAATGCAACGAAATATCAAATATTTATAGCTTACGATATGAGAGATGAAGACGACGTAGATGATGGGAGGGAGGCGATATTAGGTTATTACTGCACCTGTAAATCAGGCACAAGAACTGTGGGTACATGTGCGCACGTAGCCAGCGTATTATGGTATTTAGGATATGCGCGACACCAACCCAACGTTCGTTACCCCTCTTCATCAATATTAAATAAAATATTAGATGCTGTGCAGAGACCACCACAACAGGATCTGAATGTTGAGGAAAATGAGTGATATGGAGTATAATGAAATAAGTGATTTTAATTGTGTATTAATTAAAATCACTTATTTTATTAAGCCACACACACACACACACACACACACACACACACACAGCAGAGAGGATTTGGAGTCATTAAATACTGCGGGAGTGACGAACCGTCGGGTCCTTATCTCTGCTGACACACAAACATATACACACGAACGCGCACACACAGACACACACACACACACACACACACACACACACACACAAGTGCGCGCGCGGTACCAGCTCCCTACCACGTCCATGTCGTTGGTCCTGGGTTATGCCAAGAGTAGGGATATATAATGTACTCGCAGATCCTAATTTTTCGTGTTTGACTGGCTGTAGCTCAAAAACTGTCCATTATTTAGCTTTGTGCCCATTACACTTTTTGTTCAGTAGGTCATAAACTACAACATATTAAAAAATTAGCCGATTTCACCGAGGTCCAATTTCCTATATAATTTGTGCGGGGTCCTTTAAAGAACTGCTTTTTATGTACACCTAAATATTTACAATATCGAAGTTCAACATATAAAATTATTAACAAAGAAACTCGTTTTTAGTCTTTAATATTATTTTGTAAAAAAGATGTGATATAAAGACGAAATTACTTAAAAAAAAAAAAATTCAAGTGCACGCGCCTTAGCATTCTTTGTTTTTACAAAAAGAAAATCGTTATAAATAAATTGCAACAAAAGCTCAGCTAAGAGATATTTAAAAAAATATTAAAACAAACAACCTTATTTAGATCAATTGTACTCTCGCGAATACTCTATTGAAAAATAAAGACAATTTTATACTCTCTACAAAAGTAATGTTATCAAGAGATGAATACCTTTGTGTATACCACGCGCTGTGAAATAGGTTCATATATATCCTATATTCTGTATATGTTGCTATATATTATATATCTATACGATGTCCTATTTTAACTTAATCGTTAGTTACAAATTTCAGAACGGAATTTTTAAATTTGAGAATTAATACATTTAATAATAAAATCTAAAAAATCTAAAAGACTGTTGATTTTTCGAAGTTACGATTCACCATTTTGCATCATTTTTAATTCTACAATGCTTACGAATTACGCAATATAATTACGCGAACAAACCTCGACCTTGCGTTCCAAAAATCCGGGAGTCGGGACACAAAAACGCTGGGCGCGCGCAAAAATCGGACAAGTCGCGCATTCTTTGTGACGGATTTGAACGACTTTAGAGAAGTATTATCGAGGAAGTGAGCTGGTCAGCGCGTCCCGTGGATTGTGTCCTCCAAACTCATCTCACCGACCCGTGGGAGAAGGAGCAGAAGAACAGTGCGGGACCGGAGAACAGTGTGCACAGTTTTACTCCGCTTACAGCATGACGTAGGCCACGCACACAGCGAGCGACCGAGTCCGTGAGCGGCGGCTCGACAGCGGCGCGCAGGAGGGGATACGCGTATACGGCTGCTTGCCGTGTACGCGCTTCGACCGAGCTATAATATATGTCGGTCGCGTACACTATAGCTATCGTTCGGGGAAGAAAGAGGCAGCAAATGCATGCTCGGAAAAGAGAGAGCAGACGGCCGGCGTGAAACTTATGCTTATGCTGTTTGTCGTTTCTCGCCGTGCGCGCACTTCCTTCTCGCACCTATTAATTATACAAATATTTAAATTACATACAAATGTGTTAAATATTAAACATCAAAATATTAAGAATAATAAAAAGATAAATGCATCCGCTTTTCATAGATCATTAATATAGATTATTAATGATCAGATCCAAGCCGATGTTAATAAATATATCTATCCATATAGTTCGTCCTATACTTTCCAACAAATTTATTCGTTAATAATTTGAATTGCACAATAATTATTGCGAAAATTGAAAATAATAAAAGATTTTTCTCTTGAATTTAATTTTCTTCATCCGCGCACATAGAAGTTTAGCATTGTCAAATGTCCTCTGTTATCTATTACAACTGTTGTATAGATTATTTTAGAAAATAATATCTTTTCACATAACTTTACATAAGTGTCATTTATTACCCAGTAAGCAAATTGAGCGCAGATTGCGCGCAGATTGGCAGCAAATTTGATAAAAAATCCACAGCAAAACCATAGCCATCTGTGTCTACATTAGGCTACGGTTTTGGCGACAGATCTTGCTGTCGGGCAATTGGTGCCAAATTTGCAGCAAAAACCACACAAAGCCTGCAGCGCAGCAAGGTCTGCGCGGTTTCTGCCCCCAATCTACCGTCAAATCGCTACAAGCTCTGCGCGGTTTTTGCTACAAATCTGCAGCAATTTTCCGACAACAAGCTCTGCCGCATATTTGGCGGCAATTTGACAGCAAGATTTGATATAACAGATCCTGCATCAAATTTGTTATCTATTTGCCATCAAAAGTTGATAGCAAGCTCTGCTCGAAATCTGTTCGCGCAGGTTTGGCTATCTGGGTATTTACACATGCGCGCGCGTGTGTGTACATATGTACATATACATATAAACATATATATTAATATCATATATCATAATTTATTTTTAACGGTAACTTGTTTAGTTTGCTTTGTTAATTTTTAATTTAATTAAAGAGAAAAATTTATTTATTCAACTTTGGTAAACTGAAATCATACTCTACTGTAATAATTCTTGGATAAGTTTACAAAAATATTTATTTAAAAAGACCTTCCACACTTTTCTTATCACTGTGCAACGGAATATAAAAAAAGTGTAACAGAATATAAAAGATAGTAAAAAAGCATTTTCTATTTTATTATAGTATTGTAATATATCATTATTCGTGTTGTAAATATTTGCATTATATTAATTAAAGCATTAAAGATAACAACCAAATGGAATGTAATGTTGCGATAACAATAATATGGACATATTCGAAAAGGTACAAAGATAAATTTCGAAAAGATAAAACATATATTTATAAATTTTTCAAATTATAATTTACACAGATAAAGAGGGAAGGGCGGGTTACGTCTTTAAATCTCGTGAAATTGCCGAACCACGAAGTTGTTATTTTTTTTGGCTACAACACTCGCACGCACATATACGAGCAGGGCTGCATTCAGAATCATCGCCCGGGTGCATCCAAATATCGTTTTATCCTTGTTTAACAATTGATAAACAAGAAAGATAAAATATGATTCAAAAGTTATGACAGATGATGAAATCGTGGTTCATCATTCCAGCAGTTTTTTTTGTAATCAAAATTCTTTTCATCAGGGCTTTCAGAATCATCGCCTGGGTGCACCCAGATATCATATTTTATCTTTCTTGTTTATCAATTGTTAAACAAGGATAAAACGATATTTGGATGCACCCGGGCGATGATTCTGAATGCAGCCCTGCTCGTATATGTGCGTGCGAGTGTTGTAGCCAAAAAAAATAACAACTTCGTGGTTCGGCAATTTCACGAGATTTAAAGACGTAACCCGCCCTTCCCTCTTTATCTGTGTAAATTATAATTTGAAAAATTTATAAATATATGTTTTATCTTTTCGAAATTTATCTTTGTACCTTTTCGAATATGTCCATATTATTGTTATCGCAACATTACATTCCATTTGGTTGTTATCTTTAATGCTTTAATTAATATAATGCAAATATTTACAACACGAATAATGATATATTACAATACTATAATAAAATAGAAAATGCTTTTTTACTATCTTTTATATTCTGTTACACTTTTTTTATATTCCGTTGCACAGTGATAAGAAAAATGTGGAAGGTCTTTTTAAATAAATATTTTTGTAAACTTATCCAAGAATTATTACAGTAGAGTATGATTTCAGTTTACCAAAGTTGAATAAATAAATTTTTCTCTTTAATTAAATTAAAAATTAACAAAGCAAACTAAACAAGTTACCGTTAAAAATAAATTATGATATATGATATTAATATATATGTTTATATGTATATGTACATATGTACACACACGCGCGCGCATGTGTAAATACCCAGATAGCCAAACCTGCGCGAACAGATTTCGAGCAGAGCTTGCTATCAACTTTTGATGGCAAATAGATAACAAATTTGATGCAGGATCTGTTATATCAAATCTTGCTGTCAAATTGCCGCCAAATATGCGGCAGAGCTTGTTGTCGGAAAATTGCTGCAGATTTGTAGCAAAAACCGCGCAGAGCTTGTAGCGATTTGACGGTAGATTGGGGGCAGAAACCGCGCAGACCTTGCTGCGCTGCAGGCTTTGTGTGGTTTTTGCTGCAAATTTGGCACCAATTGCCCGACAGCAAGATCTGTCGCCAAAACCGTAGCCTAATGTAGACACAGATGGCTATGGTTTTGCTGTGGATTTTTTATCAAATTTGCTGCCAATCTGCGCGCAATCTGCGCTCAATTTGCTTACTGGGTAATAAATGACACTTATGTAAAGTTATGTGAAAAGATATTATTTTCTAAAATAATCTATACAACAGTTGTAATAGATAACAGAGGACATTTGACAATGCTAAACTTCTATGTGCGCGGATGAAGAAAATTAAATTCAAGAGAAAAATCTTTTATTATTTTCAATTTTCGCAATAATTATTGTGCAATTCAAATTATTAACGAATAAATTTGTTGGAAAGTATAGGACGAACTATATGGATAGATATATTTATTAACATCGGCTTGGATCTGATCATTAATAATCTATATTAATGATCTATGAAAAGCGGATGCATTTATCTTTTTATTATTCTTAATATTTTGATGTTTAATATTTAACACATTTGTATGTAATTTAAATATTTGTATAATTAATAGGTGCGAGAAGGAAGTGCGCGCACGGCGAGAAACGACAAACAGCATAAGCATAAGTTTCACGCCGGCCGTCTGCTCTCTCTTTTCCGAGCATGCATTTGCTGCCTCTTTCTTCCCCGAACGATAGCTATAGTGTACGCGACCGACATATATTATAGCTCGGTCGAAGCGCGTACACGGCAAGCAGCCGTATACGCGTATCCCCTCCTGCGCGCCGCTGTCGAGCCGCCGCTCACGGACTCGGTCGCTCGCTGTGTGCGTGGCCTACGTCATGCTGTAAGCGGAGTAAAACTGTGCACACTGCCGGAGAAGGCCAGCCTCGCCGATGGTCGCTTTTTAAACGGTACGCAGGTAACGGCTCTTTAATTTTCGCTAACAAAGAAATGTTATCGTTCCGATCTCGGCTGTCGCTGACGATGTTTGACATTATAGGACAATGTCGAACGCGGTGAAGAGAGACGGAAGAGGAGGTTTCAACCGAGACCGATACCGCAGACCGGAGACTGGCGCACAGTGAGTCGAATACGGAGAAAAACGGCCAAAATTGGAAAAAAAATTCGTAATATGTACTCATTAATCATCAATCTGCTTTCTAAAATATCTGAGTACTTATTGTAATGATATTTTATTAAATAATATTGCAACTAAATAAAAATAAATGAAATTTTCACCCAATAAGTTGGCATCCTGGAAAAATTGTATATAAATACTATTGAAAGGAATCATGTTACATATCGCTAATGAAAAACCAGGGAAATTTGATCGAAAGAATAGATCATCTTCTATCTTATATATATATATATATATATATATATATATATATATATATATATA
>NW_022639635.1:277154-277580 GCF_010583005.1 Odontomachus brunneus | reverse complement strand
TATAAGATGGATGCATAAGAACCTCCCAACCAAGCTCCCGGAGCTTCTGGCGAGTCACTATCGATGTGTGTGGCCTGGCGTTGTCCTGATGGAACACAATTCCTCTCCTATTGGCCAAAGCTGGCTGCTTCTGGGCGATTGATTCCTTCAGATGGTCCAATTGTTAACAGTACAGGTCCGAATTAAGAGTTTGGCCGTAGGGGAGCAGCTCATAGTGGATGATTCCCTGCCAATAATACCCACCAAACACACAGCAAAGCCTTCCTGACCGTCAATCCTGGCTTGGCCACCGGCTCATCGCGTTTCGACCACGACAGTTTTCGCTTGACGTTGTCGTAAGTGACTCACTTTTCATCACCAGTCACCATCCGCTGCAGAAATGGGTCGATTTTGTTGCGATTCAGCAGCGATTCGCAGATGGAAATT
>NW_022639635.1:276351-276641 GCF_010583005.1 Odontomachus brunneus | reverse complement strand
GAGTTTGGCCGTAGGGGAGCAGCTCATAGTGGATGATTCCCTGCCAATAATACCCACCAAACACACAGCAAAGCCTTCCTGACCGTCAATCCTGGCTTGGCCACCGGCTCATCGCGTTTCGACCACGACAGTTTTCGCTTGACGTTGTCGTAAGTGACTCACTTTTCATCACCAGTCACCATCCGCTGCAGAAATGGGTCGATTTTGTTGCGATTCAGCAGCGATTCGCAGATGGAAATTCGGTCCATGAGGTTTTTTTGCGTTAACTCGTGTGGCACCCATACATCGAG
>NW_022639635.1:275923-276055 GCF_010583005.1 Odontomachus brunneus | reverse complement strand
AACAATCACAAAACTATCTGAGAAGTTTTTTTAGTACGAAATCTTATCTTTCTAACGCCATCTAGCGTAAACCGATCGCACTTATACAACGCCAGATACACATTACTAAAGCCATTTTCCAAAAAAATAATG
>NW_022639635.1:275619-275712 GCF_010583005.1 Odontomachus brunneus | reverse complement strand
TTCACATTTTCAGCCGCCTGGCTTGCGTTTTCGTCTTTATCGAAGAAAAACTATAAAATATGGCGTATTTTCTCTTTGCTTTGACTCATCTTT
>NW_022639635.1:271553-275133 GCF_010583005.1 Odontomachus brunneus | reverse complement strand
ATATACAGGGTGAGTCATCTGAATCTATCACCTCCAATAACTCGTTTGTGTGGCCAGGAATCGAAAAAAGTTTCATATAAAAGTTGTAGGGTTTCGAGGGGGAACCAAAATGGCGTACCTTTCAACTTTTGATTTTGACCGAAAGCTAAGTAGTACACTTAGCGAATTAATTGTTTGAAGTTACAAATTAACTAAATAAAGCACCCCGATAGTGAGAGGCAAGGGGACTCACGTAAATAAAGCACCCCGATAGTGAGAGGCAAGGGGACTCACGTAAATAAAGCACCCCAAAGGGAACAAAAAACTACCACGTCCACGCCGTTGTTCCTGGGTAGTGCTAAGAGTAGTAATTTCTATTAATTTCGGCTAAAAATTTCGTCCGCCATCTTGGTCCGCCATCTTGGATCCGCCATTTTGAATTTTGCAAATCTGACTTCAGATTCGTGATCAGCAACCCCAAAAACCCTCGTAAACTTAATTTGGTGCAAATCGGTTGACTAAAATTTTTGTCCGCCATCTTCGTCCGCCATCTTGAAAATTTTAAAACAGCCAAAGTTATATCTGAACGTAAAATTTTCCGCTTTTTCATTTTCCGGTGTCAAAAAGGGGGGTTTCCATTTTAAAAAAACCACTTCCGGTTGAAGTAACCCACTTTCGGTCAAAATCAAAAGTTGAAAGGTACGCCATTTTGGTTCCCCCTCGAAACCCTACAACTTTTATATGAAACTTTTTTCGATTCCTGGCCACACAAACGAGTTATTGGAGGTGATAGATTCAGATGACTCACCCTGTATATTATCGCCATACTCGGGATCATGCTAGAGATGTTACTTCTGAACGGCATCTCTGAGCGTTATCTAGGGAGAGGAGAGTGTCGTGAGCGTCAGGTAGCTTAGTTGTTTAGAGCAGTCGCCCGGCAAACAAAATACCTAGGGTTCGAATCACGGCTTAGCAAACCGCGCTCTCAATTTTTCCCTCTTTCTCTGGAATGAAAAGGTACGCAGATCTCGAACGCACGACGTCCCGCCGCCACCTAGTACGCCCTCCTCCTTCTATGGTACATTATATCATCTAGAAACAGTTTGTTTTTTACTGTCAAAAATTGTGTACGTAGGAAATATCTATCATCGTCCACTTTTCCACTTATTTGTCGCCATCTTGGTTTATCCATTTAATGGGAACGTAGAATGAGTTTATGTGCACATAAAAGTCCTATACCGTTTTGCGTACGGAGTGTCCAGTCGCCATCCAGTGTTCAGCTAGGGCTGATTGAGTAAAATGACCATACTTGGTACATCGCTGGTGTTCCTTGATTCGCGTACTGATCTTCCTCCCGGTTTCTCCTATATAAACTTTACCACAAGAACAAGAGATCTTATATACACCTGATGTTTCTAGGCATGATTTCTGATCCTTCGGATTTGGGAGTAAATGGGAGAGTTTCCTATGAGGTTTGAAGATTACTTTGATTTTGTATTTACCCAAAATCCTGCTGATAGGTTCTGTTATGCCCTGGAGATATGGAAGGACAGCCGTTTTTCTCTTTTCTCTCTCTTCATCTAGTGTGTCAGTGTTTTTAGGACTGACAATTCTGTTCTTCTGGTTTTTTATTATTTGCGAGATGTTTTTGCTGTTGTATCCATTTTTAGTTAAGGCTGTACTGAGGTGTTCTAGTTCTCCATTCAGAGAAGATGGTTCCGAAATTGTGAGCGCTCTGTAAACCAATGAACTTATGACAGAATTCTTTTGCGAGGGATAATGATGAGAGGTTGCATGTAGATATCGGTCCGTGTGTGTTGGTTTTCGGTAGACCTGGTGACCTAAGGTGCCATCTTGGTTCTTTTGGACTAGCACATCCAGGAAGGGTATTTGATTATTTTGTTCCACTTCCATTGTGAACTGAATACTGGGATGTTGTGAATTGAGAAACCCGAGAAACTGAGAAAGAGTTTCCCTGCCATGATTCCAAATTACGAAAGTATCGTCCACATACCGAAACCATGTGGATGGTTTCAGTGGTGCGTTCCTCAAAACTTTATTCTCAAAGTGTTCCATAAAGATGTTTGCAATGATAGGAGATATAGGAGATTCCATCGCCGCTCCAGAGGTTTGTTCGAAAAACTCTCCTTGGAACTGAAAATAGTTTGAAATTAAGCAGTGTTCTATTAGTGGGAAGAGGTTGGCAGGAATTTCCTCGGAATTCTTGATGATGTTCAAAGTATCCTGGACTGGAACATTGGTAAACAGTGAGACTACATCAAAACTCACCAGGATATCATTAGTATTCATCTTGATTTTTGTGATCTTATTCACGAAATCTGTTGAATTCTTGATATGGGAATCATTGAGACCAGTAAGTTTCTGGAGGGGTTTGGTGAGATAGCGGGCTAACTGGTAGGTAGGTCCCCCAATATTGCTGACAATGGGGCGTAAGGGCACTGATTCCTTGTGGATTTTTGGAAGACCGTAGAGTCTAGGTGCTGAAGAATCTTGAGGGGTTAAATACTTGATAGTTTGAAGAGGGAGACCTGCATTTTTCAGAAGAGAAGATGTTTTCTTCTCTATGCTGGATGTTGGGTTGCGTTTGAGTTTCCTGTAGACTTTTTGGTCTGAGAGTAAACTGTTGATTTTAGTGCAATAGTCTTCCCTGGTCATAACTACAGTAGCGTTCCCTTTGTCTGCTGGTAAAATTAGGATCTTGTTGTTTTGTTTCAGACCGTGGAGAGCTCGGCGTTCTTCTTTGTTTATATTTTGTTTGGGAAGTTTAGCTTTGCGTAGGATGTTGGTTGTTCGATTTCTGATGTCATTGTTTGCCTCTAAAGGAAGGTGGAAAATAGCCGTTTCAATTTGGCTGATGATTTCTTCCGTAGGGATACTAGAAGGAGTGACAGCAAAATTGTGTCCCTTAGCTAGAACAGCAACTTCGGATGGTGATAGGTCTTGATCGCTAAGATTCTTAACTGTATGTGTGAGAATAGGCATTTGAGTCTGTAGATTGATCTTATCATACTTGCTCTTCTGTTTTTGTGTTCTTGCCTCAGCTGAGTGAACAGCTTGTTCGTGAGAAACTCGATCCAGTGTCAGCCACAGCTCAGGCTCCAACGATTTTGCAAGAGAGAGATGTAATTTTAATAGTTTTTGGGATATCTCAGCCAAGTTCTTCTTGGTGGCTGAGATTCGGTCTTTGACTAACCTCAACGACGCCTGACGTAGAATGCCTTTGGCCTAGTTAGAAAATAGAAATAAATTTTTTAATTGAAAGCATTTCGGTACTACATGATGATCGCGGCACCGTTTCAAAAATGCTAGGGAGCATAGTTGGACATGCAAGGACATACACCTTCTGAGTTTGGAAAACAGATTTACCGACCCTAGAATAGCCTCTCCGTGCAGGCTTTTAATACTAGATTTGAGGCTTTCACGGCCATTGATACAATGTCTAGGTATAGCTTCCGGAATGGAGCCGTGTCTTGAATCAGCGATATGCCGACGTTTCGCAAACGTTGCAGTTTGCATCATCAGGGCTGAGAACTCTGATACTGAGCTCCCTTGGGTAAAGGTAGTCCTTATATGCCCCCCT
>NW_022639635.1:271407-271533 GCF_010583005.1 Odontomachus brunneus | reverse complement strand
ACCTTTACCCAAGGGAGCTCAGTATCAGAGTTCTCAGCCCTGATGATGCAAACTACAACGTTTGCGGAACGTCGGTATATCGCTGATTCAAGACACGGCTCCATTCCGGAAGCTATACCTAGACAT